>NW_015188513.1:0-658 GCF_001447785.1 Gekko japonicus
CCGGCGGCACCTTTGAAACCAACCAAGTTCTATTCAAAGCGTAAACTTCTGTGTGCAAAGCGCACTTCTTTCAGGCAGAACTGGAACAACACTTTGAAGAAAGCGTTGTCGGTCTCAAAGGTGCCCCTGGACTCAGACTTTGTTGTCCTGTAAATAGCTTCAGAGGTGGACCGTGTTGGTCTGCAGTAGAAGCGCTGGGTTCGAGTCCAGCAGCACCTTAGAGACCAGAAAGATTTCCAGGGTATGAGCTTTGGAGAGTCAACGCTCTGGGATCCAACAAAGGGAGCTTTGACTCCCGAAAGCTCCTTTTGCGAAAATCTTGTTGGTCTTTGAGGTGCGTCTGGACTCGAATCCAGCTCTTCCGCTGTGACCAGAGGCTGGTCCAGATTGGATTGGACAGGGCTGCCTGTGCCACGAAGGAGCTTTATGTAAATAGGGATGGATAGGGGGAAGAAGAAGAAGAAGAAGAAGAAGAAGAAGAAGAAGAAGAAGAAGAAGAAGAAGAGATTGGGTTTATGCCCCGCCCTTCACTACCCGAAAGTGTCTCAGAGTGGCTTACAAACTCCTTTCCCTTCCCCTCCCCACAACAGACACCCTGTGAAGTAGGTGGGGCTGAGAGACAGAAACTTCCCTTTTTCAAGAACGGCTCTTATCAGAA
>NW_015188514.1:0-496 GCF_001447785.1 Gekko japonicus
GATGGGAGATCCTCAGGAATACCCGGGGGATGATCACTGCCATATCTCGTCTTGGCACGCTGTAATGAGATAGCGGGGAGCAGGGGTCAGAGTAGGAGACCAAAGTTCAGATCCCCACTCTGCCACGAGGCACACCGAGTGATCACGAGATGGTCATTCTCTCTCTGTCTAACCCACCGGCAGAGGGTGGCTGTGTGTGTAAAATGGAGGAGGAGAGAACAACTGTACATCTATCTGAGCTCTTTGGAGACAAAAGCAAGATAAAATGTACTAAATGGAACAAATATATTTCACCATGAGCAGACCCTGCTGCATGCGGAAGGCAGACTGGCCATTCTAGGCAGTGGAACGTGGCCTCTCCAGCTGATCCCCAGTCATGAGACAGTCTATGGGAGCAGGTACTCTTTGAGATAGTCAGGACCCACACTGTTATGTAGTGGGATTGAATCATCCCTGACTGAGCCACTCCAGAGACTGGCTGAGCTTGAAGCAAAAG
>NW_015188515.1:0-492 GCF_001447785.1 Gekko japonicus
CGCAAGCAGGCTCAGGGCAGCTCACAACAGGGGACCATGTGCCAACACATAAATACAGGATAAAACAATCACATCAACCATTGACTATAATGGTTCCTATAGAGTATAATGGAACCAAAAAATTCATGATTCCCAAATAATCCTGAATCCCAATACTGATATGGTTTGGGGATATTGGGAAATATGGGTATTTTTTTGGGTCCAATACACCCAAACCCCCCAAAACCCCAATTTTTTTGCACACCCCTAATAGGGACATGCTGTGTGTGGGTGTGACGCTGGTGATATCACTGATGTTGCTACAAAACGTAGCTCTAGAAATCGCTGGAAACTCTACAGTAAAGCCATAGAGTTTTCAGCGATTCCTAGAGCTACCCTATGTCACTTCTGGGTTGAACCCAGAAGTGATGTAGTGACATCAGCATTGTTACTGTTTAAAAATTTTATTTTTCTTCCTCCATGACTTGGAGTAGTTGCAGGCAATAGGACTGG
>NW_015188516.1:0-511 GCF_001447785.1 Gekko japonicus
GTGCTTAACTGCACAACGTTGGCTGTGATTCCATGGGCTTTTAAAAACTGCACATTCTTAAATTGAACATGAGCTGGCTTGATCTCATCAGATCTTGGAAGCTAAGCAGGGTTGGCCTTGGTTAGTACTTGGATGGGAGACCGCCAAGGAAGCCCTGGGTTGCTACGCAGAGGCAGGCAGTGGAAAACCACCTCTGCCTTGTCTCTTGCCTTGAAAAACCCATGGGGGTCGCCTGTCAGGTAGCCTTGTCATAGAACTGGAATGTGGAGGGGTGCACCGCCTCCTCGTTCCCAGCTCATCCCTGTCTAGCTTCTGGCTGCTATCTATGGCCTGACCTTGTTGTCGTTCTCCAGCTGCAAATTAACTGACCTGGGAAAGTTAACGGGTTATGCGCTTAGCCGCTTGCTTGCTTCTTGCTGCCCGCACGCGCGAAATATACTTATTGGCTTGGGCTCATGGGGGGGAAGTTTGATTACACTGTGGGCGCGTTCAGACGGGGCCTTTCTGCCGG
>NW_015188517.1:0-498 GCF_001447785.1 Gekko japonicus
AAAAAGTCGCCACCTGCTGGTGAAAAATGCCAGTAGAGGGAGACAGATTAATCTTCTGGGGAGGGGCAAAGTTTTGGGGCCTTGACTGAGAAGGCCCTTTTTTAGGTTGCCACCCATCTAACCTCAGTAGGCTTGCCAAGCCCCCGCTGGGGGTGGGTAAATTCCTGCCCGAGAGGCCTGTTACCCGCCACCGGCGGATCGGGCCCCGGGGGGAACTCCACCCCCTGCCGGAGGGCATCCCCAGCATGATGATGTCACCTAGAGGTGACATCATCACGCTGGCCACATTGTGGACTCTGTGAATCGAGGGAAAACTCTATGGTTTTCCTTCGCGTCACGGTGCCCCGCCCCCAACGTGGGCGACACGATGACATCACTTCTGGTGATGTTGTCGTGGTGTGTGTGCGCGAAGCGAAGCGTGCACACGGGGAGACTCCTGATGGAACCCTAAACCTCAGATGGCAGGGGCAACTGAAGTAGGGCTTTTGAAGATGACTG
>NW_015188518.1:0-484 GCF_001447785.1 Gekko japonicus
GGAAGGAAACCTAGAGCATTACCCAGAAGCGACATCATGCCACCCCGAAACTCCACCCTCCCCAGCTACTTTCCCCCAATGAGGCAACATTGAGAACCCTAGCCAGAACTCACAGGACTCAGATAGAAATGTAGTAGAGAGAGTTACATTTTGCTCCAAGATGACTGCAATGTACCATATTGGTTAACTGGGAGGTACTCCTGTTACTTCAGAGGACGGCGGAAGACCAGAAGGCCTGGCGGGAGATGGTCCATGGGGTCGCGAAGAGTCAGACTCGACTGTGCGACTGAACAACAACAACAACAACTCCTGTTACTAATGTATAAACAGAATGTTACAGCAGGTGATGACTGTGTAATATGAGAAATAGCATTTCTCTCTCTTACACCTGTGTGAGTCTTTAAATGCCATTTGTTCGTTCTGTTATTCATTAATGGAGAGCAGATTTTTTTTTGAAAAACATGTTTATATTGTGTGCTAATGT
>NW_015188519.1:0-484 GCF_001447785.1 Gekko japonicus
ACTCTTATTTTTGTTTGTGTACCTGCGTCTTTTCCCCCCTTTTCCTGTTTTGCTCCCTCTAGTGGTCACTTCGATAAAGCATCGTTGTGTCGCTAGATTATTTGCCTATTGCCTGTGCTTTAAATGGCAAGGAAATCAGCCAGAGATACAGCGATGGTATATCAAGGCAACCACTAGAGGGAGCAAAACAAGGGAAAGAAAAAAAGACACAGTTACAGCCACACAAGCAACAAAAATAAGAGTGCGCAAAAGGCCATTATACACAAGTGGATTTTGCCATTCCATACAGGAAAATCCAAAGTGGACTGAAGATGGATTATTCAGCATGTGTGAAAGCACAATTAGGATATGCTGTAGACTTGCCTTTTTTAATATACAAGCATTGAGCGATTCTTTCAACACACGTACGGCTGAGCATGTGATACCAACCCCACATTTATCCGGGAGCTGGTCCTCAGTTTCACTTGCAAAGGGAACACACTTT
>NW_015188520.1:0-489 GCF_001447785.1 Gekko japonicus
TTCACTACCTGTAAGGGAGAGAAAATTGGTAGGATGAATGTTAAACTCCCGTTCCTATTTTCTTTGAGTCTTTGACTTCTGCTTCAGACATCCCTTTTCCCAGGGTTGTGAAACCTTTTCTTCTTTTCTACACTCAAGACAATTTGTAATGACTCTTAGAAAGGCATCAGAGATGTAGAAGAGAAGCACTTGGTATTATATATGCTGCCAACACTTCTGTGAGGCTTGAAATGTGCCCTGTGAACCCTTTAGCTCCAACGGTTGCAGCATCCCTGCTGGATCCGACCAAAAACCCAGGCACCCCATTTTCCTGCCTGCTGGGCCCTCCCACCCATCCTGGAGTCCGGACTGGCAGGAGAAAAAGAGGGGACCATATATCATGTTGCAGGACACGTCAGCATCACATCCGCCCCAAAACCCAGACGACATTTTAGTGCATTAGCCCTGTATTTCCAGGGCATCTGCTGATGCTTTGACTTCACATCCAGG
>NW_015188521.1:0-356 GCF_001447785.1 Gekko japonicus
CAGGGCTCTTCTGATGTTCCTATGTTCTCTCCTTACTTATCAGTTCTTTTTACCCCCCCCCCGAACTAAAAAGCCCCAAACTCTTTAGCCTCTCCAAGTAGGGAAGGTGCTCCAACGCGGTGGATTCTTCTGGTCTTGCTTTCCTGCGTATTTCTAGCCCCGTGACATCTTTTGTCAGATGGATAGAGATTGACAGGTAAAAAAGATTAAATACGGGCCACCTCTTGTAGGCCAGGGTTAAAGGTGAGTTCTGGTTGAGGGCCACTGAGGCAGGACATCATACCAGCTCTCTGTTGTTTCTTTCTCTCTCTCTTTTTTCCTTTCCACCATAACTCACAGGGTGTCTGTTGTGGGGA
>NW_015188522.1:0-488 GCF_001447785.1 Gekko japonicus
CCTAGCCCAGGAGTCCCCAACACGGTGCCTGTGGGCTGTTACCTAGCAGTGCTTCTGATTGGCCATGAAAACCCAATCGGCCACGCGGGTTGAAATAACGTTTCGGTGGCAGCTACCACCGTATTGTTTGTTTTGTTACCTTTCAGCACCCTTTCCCACTGTGTTTTTTAATTACCGCCTTCTCCCTTGAGCTTGGGCTTCCCCTGCGGATATGGCTCCATCTCCTTCAGCAGCCATTTTGTGGCTGCGCCCACTGCCGCATGCCAGAATTCCAAAGGCGCCCCCCCTCGGCACAAAAAGGTTGGGGGCCCCAGCCTTGGCTGCGGTCCATTCTTTCACCTCTGCCACAACTGCATCTAAAGTTCTGCTCACTCTAGAGCCATTTGCAGGGTGGCACATGTAATGCAAAAGGGATAGCTGTGTTTAACGCTATCACAGCAAAAACTGAAGTCATAAGAGCCTCAGGAGAGACCTGCTGGGTCAGACCA
>NW_015188523.1:0-490 GCF_001447785.1 Gekko japonicus
CCCAGCCCCCCCTGGGAAAATGGAAAGTCTACACCCTTGTTCCTGTCCACTTTCTCCACGCCATGCATAAGTTTGTCAACCTCTAGCATGTCTCCTCTTACTCAACGTCTTGCCAGGCAAAACGGCCCCAGGGTTGCCAGCTCTGGGTTGGGAAATCCCTGCAGATTTGGGGGGTGGAGCCTGAGAAGGGCGGGGTTTGGGGCATCATGCCATAGAGTCCAAAGTCTTAGAGAGGCCATTTTCTCCAGGCCAACTGACCTCTGTCACCTGGAGATCAGCTGCCATAGTGGGAGATCTCCCGCTGCCATCTAGAGCAGGGGTGTCGAACTCATTTTTTACAGAGGGCTGGATTTGACATAAATTGGACTTTGTCGGGCCGGGCCACGTGTGTCATAAAACCTAATGCCAGGTAGCGGAGATATAAACTTTATAAAGGACGCAAATACAAAGATTTTTTTAAGTTAAAATAAAAACATGCTTGAAACGTTAG
>NW_015188524.1:0-488 GCF_001447785.1 Gekko japonicus
ATCCCTGGCCCTAAAGATATCCAGCTGTTCTCAGCCCTGGCTCCAATGTGGTGGAACTCTACCAAATTCCATCAGGGCTCTGTGGGATTTAATGCAATTCCACAGGGCCTGTAAAGCAGAGATGTTCCGCCAGGCTTTTGGTTGAGGACAGCAGTGGTTTTCCATCATAGCTGGCACCCTCCTATTTTTTTTTTCCATCTTGCCCACTTTGGCCTCCTCCTTAACCTGCCCAGGAGACAAAGAACAATCCAGAGTAGGTTTTAGATTAAATTATAGACACCATCTGGAGATTATGAGATTAGGAATGATTTTAACGCTGATTTTAATCTGTATTTGTTGTACATTTTTAACCTGTTGTAAATCATCCAGAGCCCTGTGTTCTCAGGGATTGGACAATTCAGAAATTCGAAGAAGAAGAAGAAGAATGGTGTCAGCAGGGACAATTGTGCCCACGTGGGCACCATGGCCCCGGTCACACAAGAGGTTTT
>NW_015188525.1:0-498 GCF_001447785.1 Gekko japonicus
ATCTGAACGAAGAATTAAATTATGAGTGATGTCACTCCACGCCTATATCAGATCAAGCACTGCACTGTTACTTTACTTCGTCTCCAAACTACCACATGCTTTACGCTCTGGAAGTACAGATGTTCTTGCCTTTCACTGAACCACATGCCAAGCGACTAAGATTGTGGAATGGGCTACTTACCCATCCCTTTGGTATGGTTGAAATCTCCTTTCACCACTTTGCAGGTTTTGCCATCTCCGTTGCAGACTCCACAGCGGTCTTCTTTGGCAGCCGAGCCAATGATTCCATCACAGCCAATTTTCTAATAACAACAAGAGGTTCTGCATTACTTTGATGGAAAGGAGACGAGCCAAGAATCCAACCCGCAACAGAAAGAGAACGCCAGAAGTTAGAAGTAGCACTGGGCAGTACAAAGAAACAACTATTACATTAAAAAAATAATTAGTACAAAGGAACAACTATTACATTAAAATAATGTCAGGTGGGTAGCCATGTGA
>NW_015188526.1:0-486 GCF_001447785.1 Gekko japonicus
GGCCCCACCTGGAGGTTGGCAAGCCTATGACCCTCCAAATGTACCCTTTTTTGGATTACGGGAAATTAACCACGGTGTCAGTCACTACTTTGCCTCCCATGAACTTCTTCACTTTCAGTTTGCATTTTAGCACTAATAGTAATGTTTACTCAGCAAACTACAGTTCGCATGTTGCATTCAAGCTGAAATTGGAAACTTTGGTTTCAAGTGGGATTCTATTTCTGATTTGGAAAGAAAGCCCTATCCGTATTGCTTCGGTTTATAGCAGGAAACTGTGGACAGGATTGTACCAATATGTCAGCTAACACAAAGCAATCTTGCTCAGTTCCCTTCCTTGCTGCATCCATGCCTATTCTCAGGGCAATACTTACATGGCTCATAGGTGACCGCCCAGCCAGTCCCTGACCAGCTACTGGTTAACCACATGCCTGCTTAGCTTCACAGACATATACACCACTGCCTCTGGTCATTCTTTGTTAGTTATAA
>NW_015188527.1:0-521 GCF_001447785.1 Gekko japonicus
TCTGCTCCATATGCCTATCTAATTCCCAACAAGACATAAGCAACAAGAATCCCAACTCCGTTTGTCGGACATGAGTAGGAACGGAGACCGGGTCTTTATCCCAGTCATAAGGTGGGAGGGATGTTGTAAAGGAGGCAAAGGTACCCTGCATGTTGTAATCAGCTTGACTAGAGCAGAGGGGAAACGCTTGGGGGCAGAGAATTAGCATCTGTAGTGAGAAAAGAATTCCGTGTCTCTACTCAGCCCTGGGGGATGTGCATCTGTTGTGTACTGAGTCTGACTCATCACTGAACTAGAACCTGGATCTGGTGAAGGTTGTTTCCCCCGAACAATAGCTTACTAGGATCCTGGAGTAGACCAACAGAGATACAGTGTTATGTAAATAGCCTATTGTTGGGAGTAAGAAGTCCTCCCACTGGTGTTTGAGTGTTGTGGTTTTTAATGTCAGATTCGTGTCCGTTTATTCTTTCGCATAGGGAACAAGCGGTTTGCCTGATGTAGAGCGAAAGGGCACTGCTGCC
>NW_015188528.1:0-488 GCF_001447785.1 Gekko japonicus
TTCCTACCCTTCCCCAAACTCTGCTCTCCACAGGCTCCGCTTCCGATTTTTCAACCCAGGGCTGGCATCTACTACCCAAAGGCCACTTGAAAACAGGACATACCCATAACGTTTATGCTGGATCTGGTCTTCAATGCAGACAGATCCAACACATCTCCTACCCGATAAACCCAATTTACGAAAGCTGCTAGGGGTCCAAGAATTACAGGGAATAATTTTTTTGTAATCTAATGTCTAAAGAAGTTGGTTTGTGTGGTTCTGCTGACGCTGCTGTGATCATTTCTCCCTGCCAGGCTTTACCACCATCTGCTCTCCCACACGCTTACGTCAAGGAGCCCCACCAAATGCCCAGCAGATGGGTCCTCCCTCAGAAGCTCCTGCAGTAGCACCTACGTTTACAACCATCTTCTCTTCCACAGACTTACATCAAGGATCCCCACAGCAGCTCCTGCAGTAGCACCTGCAGGCCTTCCTTGGCTTCCTCTGAA
>NW_015188529.1:0-513 GCF_001447785.1 Gekko japonicus
AAGACAAATGGATGAGATTACCAGCTAGGCTGTGTCTGCTGTTATGGCTGCACCCAAAACTAGAGCAGGAAGGTCAGATGCATCCAATCTGTTTGTCTTCTGCAGATTAACTATGCTTGGTGTTCTGGTCCACCTGCCTTCTGATTGTTCATTGAGAATTTCCATAATCAATTTCAGAACTGGCACACACGGAGTTTGCTTTTGTTGTAGCTTTCCATGCCATCCATTTATTCCCGTGGGGAGCTTTCCTCCAGGTAAGCCATACATACAGCTGTTTATGCGCCCTGGAACACTGCACAGATTTTAAACGTGTTTGTGTGCTTGGCTGCATCACTATTTCTGTATCTTTATATCCTGCCAACCTAGCAGTTCGAAAGCAAGAAACTGTAAGTCGATAAATAGGTACTGCTTTAATGGGAAGGTAACAGCGTTCCGTGCGCCTCGGCGTCTAGTCACACCAGCTACATGACTACAGAAACATCTGCTTTGGCTTGGAAACAGAGATGCGCACTG
>NW_015188530.1:0-488 GCF_001447785.1 Gekko japonicus
TAATGATAATGAAGTGCCATTCAGTCACAGGCAGTTACTGAGGTTTTCAAGGCAGGAGACAAACAGAGGTGGTTTGTCATTGCCTCCGTGTAGCAACCCAGGTTTTCTTTGGTCGTTTCCCATCCATGGATTAACCATCCCAACCCTTAGCTCCGAGCTCTGATGAGTTCAGACTAGTCTAAGCTATTCAGGCTGATGATAAGGGGGGGAGAAACCAAAACAGTTAAAAAACACATTATGCAAAATGAGGGGCTAATTCAAATTGGATTACTTTGCTTAATTCAAAAAGGTCACAGAGGCTCTGTTCACACGGAGGATTTGTCGTGCTAAAGGTACGAATGTCAGGTGGATTTTCGGGGCATGATCACACCGCAACGTCTGGGAAGCGTAGCACACCCGTGACCAACCCATGGCATCCTGCCGAAGATGCGCAGTAAAAAAGGTACCTTTTAAATTGTGCTAGTATCCAGAAAACGTGGGGCAGGGGC
>NW_015188531.1:0-490 GCF_001447785.1 Gekko japonicus
AACCCTCCTCCAAGAAAAGAAACCACGAAGCTGCCTAATGGCAGACCACTGCTCCGACTAGCCCAGGATTTTTCACTCTGAGTGACAGATGTTTTGGGGATCTCAAAAAACTTTCCCATTGTTCTTTTCACTGAAGCTGTCAGAAACTACATCTGGGACCTTCTGCAGGCAAGCCATGCGCTCAGCCCACCAGATAGGGTTGCCGGGTGTATCTTCGCTGGGAGCGGGGGGTTCCCGGCCGGCGTCTTGTGCCATACAAGGGAAAACCATAGAGTTTTCCCTTGTATGGCCGTGGCCCCGCCCCCAGTGTGCCCGCGTCACTTCCGGGTGACGCCCACGTCGGGGTGGAGTCCCCCCCGGGGCCCAATCCGGTGGCGCCGGGGAACAGGCCTCTGGGGCAGGGGTTTCCCCGCCCCCCAGGGGGACTTGGGATCCCTACCACCAGAACTTACTTTCACATAATGGAGCTGCCTTCTACTGAATCAGACCC
>NW_015188532.1:0-482 GCF_001447785.1 Gekko japonicus
ATGACGTAGTAACAGCTACAAGTTGTTGTTGTCGTTGCTGTTGTTTTTATGATGGGACAAATTCATACATCATATGTCTATCTGTAATGTACTCATTCCGGACCGCGTGCATGGCTAGGGCTCCACGCGGTCAGACTAAGCCTTCGAGCTTCATTCCCTGCAACAAAGGACTCTGAGGATCCTAGCCGCACCTATAGGAGGCCTAGGCTCCTATCCGAGAGCCTATGGAACTCTTGGCCACTGTAAATAACCAATGCACGGTGTGGGGTATGTTTGGGTGTGTGTGTTTCTTGCACATATAAGCCGGCCTGCGAGCCGGATAGATTCGTCTTGTTCTGCACTAATAAAAGTATGAGAGCTGTAATCACTTATCAGTCTCAGTACTTTTCACTATCAATGGTTGCTCGCAAAATGGAACCTCCCTGTTCAGAGATGGTATATCCCTCAATAGCATTGGAAAAATAGGCAAAAATACTTAAATA
>NW_015188533.1:0-489 GCF_001447785.1 Gekko japonicus
GCTTGTGTAAGTTCAGTAACATGAAACCATTATGTATTCTCTGAATTACAGACCACAACTATCCATGAAGATGTATCTGGACACTGGTGAATTTTTATCACCCACAAGGAGCTGGACTGGGTGAGGTTAAGCTGGCTCATGTACTGATGGGATCTCACTAGATTACTTTAGATTCATGGTAACAGTAAGCCAAGTGATTTGTTTTGTTATGATATTTGGATGTATCAGGGTCATATTGTGGGGCTCGGGTAGAATCTTTGTCCAGGGGCCCATGGTGGCTCTTAGCACCCCTGCAATCAACAGCTTTATCAATATATAGTTCGGGATAGTGATACCGATGATCGCCCGACGTTGAAGGGCAGATCGCTGCAGTGGCGCTGAATGCCCTCGGTCTCTCCTCGGTACCAAGCACTCCCCGCGATTCCCAGAGCTCCCATCGACGCCACTGCTCCCTTTCGACGGGAGTCCAACCATTGAGCCCGGGACCAT
>NW_015188534.1:0-484 GCF_001447785.1 Gekko japonicus
ACCACTACACCAAACTGGCTCTTGACCATTTGGAATGAGCCTCACCAACATTCCATGGCACCTTCATCTTTCTGCATGTGGTTCACCTACTTGTGGTTTAGAGACAATGTGCACCTACCACCCCTCCTCTCAGAGATTTCACTTGGAGAGACCAGCAGGAGGGCAGCTAAGGGGTCAGCCAGGCCAAGAAGTCACACTCGTGACATTTTGACAATGAATCTCCAAAAGATGAAGAAGAACTACCAAATAGGAGAAATGGTTTATCAAGGAAAAGTAGCTATGTGCCACCTCTGGAAAAAGGAACAACCACCCTGCGTCTTATCACCACCCAGCTCACCTCTGCAGCTGGTGGCACACAGAGAAGGGGTGAGAAAAAAATAACCTTACCTGGTTGGGCTGGACAATATAGGAGAAGAGAGTCCTTCAAGTATTCCGCCTTAAAAGTAGGGTTGCGCGCTCCAGATTGGAAAATACCTGGAGATTT
>NW_015188535.1:0-483 GCF_001447785.1 Gekko japonicus
CCAGACTGACCCCAGACAACCATAGGTCCAATTCTGACAGCTGCTGATTGATGTTAGTCATACGATCCAGTAGGGGGCACAAAGAGTCTGCCAAAAGTTTAGAGAACCCAGTGGTCTCTTCCCGTCATGGGCTTATGCTCCCCGGTGGTTTCACTTTTGCTTGTTTGTCTCCACTTTTTTCCACGCCATTTTTATGGATTGTTTACTTTTGCCAAAACTTGCTAAAGTCTCTGAAATTCACCCAACACCTATCCACGCTCTGGTAAGGTTCTTAAAACAGATTTCAACGCTTTTAGTTCCGTTCCCCCCTTGCTAAATCGCTTTTTAGTTCATGTGTATGGGAGGAGCCCCTCCCCCGCTCACTTTTCTCACCATTCTCAGGGGGGGGGGGCTTTTTTTTTAAATTGCCGGTATTTCGCTTTCACTCAACTCACTGTTCGTTGTATCATAAGACCTCGATCTCTGACGCTTGTCCCAGTCAGC
>NW_015188536.1:0-474 GCF_001447785.1 Gekko japonicus
AAGAAGGCCCAGGCCTGCCTCACCAGCAATACAACCATGTCACTTAGAGTGCACACCGGAAGTGGTGACATCACATTGCTGGTGATGCAGGGATGCTCTGGTATTTCGGCAAAAGCTCTATCATAAAAATGCCTTAAAATCATAGAATCACAAATACCAGGGTGTCCCCATGTCATCAGCAATGTGATAACATCACTTCCAGTTCTCACCAGAAGTTACATCAGCATTGATGGTGGCACTGGCCTAGACCTTTTTTTGTTCCTGGTAAGTCTCCCTAGCGCCCTGGTTGCCAGGGGGTACCTGACAACCCTAAGCAGAACTCTGGAGATGTGACTTTAAAATGTCCTAAATAATTTAATTACACACAAAGAAGCATAGATGGAAGAGACACAAATAGGGCTGCCAGGTCATACCTGGCTGCCGGCAGAGGGCTCCAGCCCGAGTCCCTGGAAGTGACATCATCGCACCAGGCAT
>NW_015188537.1:0-486 GCF_001447785.1 Gekko japonicus
AAACCGCAGCAAGACACAAGTTCTTTACAGTGTTTTCTGATCAAGTCAAATCACTTTGGTTTGATACATTCCTGGAGAAATGAAGGCAGAGCCTGGGAAGGGTGGAATATGAGGAAGGGGCCTCATCCAGGTATGCTGCGAGAGAATCCACCCTCCAAAGCAGCCATTTTCTCCAGGGGAGCTGACCTCTGTAGTCTGGAGTTCAGTTGTAACTCCAGGAGGTCTCCAGGTCCAACTTGGAGGTTGACAATGCTCTCAGTCTCCAGATGTTCAGTTGAACGTCAGAACTGAGCCTACATGTGCATAACTCTTTCCAGGCGATCAGGTAGCCTGCTTTTCAGGGTTCCCAATGACCCAGGTGATCTTGAGCTAGTCAAATACCTTGAGCTGAACCAACCTCATAGAGTGCTTGAGAGGATCATATGAGAGAAGGAAATCAAACTTATGAAAACTTATGAAACTTATGAAAACTTATGAAAAAACACA
>NW_015188538.1:0-482 GCF_001447785.1 Gekko japonicus
AAAATGTATGCAGTTGGGCCATAAGAGGGGGAATGACAGAGGCTTATAAATAGGGATGGACATGAACGGGTTCATAATGAATTTTGGCTGGTTCATGGTTCGCAAACTGAAGTTTGTGGCAGGGTAACTGACACACAATTTTCATGAAACTTTCAAGCTGTTCATGGAGGTTCCTGTGGGTTGGTGAACAGATACATTTCCAGACAGACTGTCCCCACTCAATCTAAATGTTTACCAAACTTCAAAGCAAGATGGGGGTCCTTTCAAACTAGTCTTGTCAGTTTCAAGAGCACCTCCTCTGACAGCCTTCCTTTATGTTCCTTTCCCATTTTCTTGCTCAGAGCTTGCAACCCACCCTTGCTTGGATTTGTTCTGACTTTCTGCTTTGAGATCAGTCCTTTTAAGCTTGCAATGCCAAAGTGACACTGGGTTCTGCTTGGCATTTGTACACTAAACTGGTTGTGCTGGACTTGAAAAAATGT
>NW_015188539.1:0-490 GCF_001447785.1 Gekko japonicus
TGGTTCTTCTAGACTTGCAAAAATGCCCCTTGCGGTTTCTACTGCAGAAATACCCTGGTTTAACTTTAATCCTTTGGATACAATGGAGGATAAGGGCGCCTCCTTTAGGGGGCAGTCTGTTTAACATCCAGTCTGGAGAAGCTTGCAATCACTATTTTGTTATGCTTTGGCTAGTGTTAGTAAAAGTTTATTCATGGTTAGCAGAGTTCTTAAGGCTCATAGCACAGCAGAGTTTATCTCTGGTTAGTACTGACAGGAACAAAGTCGTATAGAGACCCTTACCTTTTCAAACTAATAGGAGTTATTTTATTGTAGGAACTCCATTCTAGACAGGATACAGAAGAGATAGGATTCCAATCTAGACTAACTAGCTAAAATGGATGGAGATACAGGAGGCATGTCCTGCTCTCAGATTGCTGAGATTAAGAAAGCTAGCACACTGTGTTGAGAGATGTTAAAAATGGAAGAAAGGAGGTTTCCCTGAGAGTAG
>NW_015188540.1:0-469 GCF_001447785.1 Gekko japonicus
AGGTGGGGCCTGTGGTTCAGGAGTAAGGTGCTTACCACAAGGGGGCACAATTATTGCTTCTGTGTAATGCCGTTGCTCCCAGTGTGACCCAGAAGCAGCAGCATCATGCCGGGGTGACACGCTAGCGCTCTTTTTGGCGACACTCCTTTGGGGTGAGTGCTAGAGCATCGGTGGTTCTGGGTCACGCCAGATGTCGCTGCCCCCCATCGGCTGGCCTGGTTCTGCCCACCAATCGGCTGCGTGGCAGTGGGCAGTGGCCAAAGTTGCCGGGAGTTTGCCCTCTGTAAACGGGCGCCTGGCAAGCCTCGGTGGAGTCCTCCCAGAATTACGAGCGACCTCCAGTCCACTAGGATCCGTTCTCCTGGGGGGAAAGACAGCGTTGGAGGGTGCACATCACCACCCTGCTGAGCTCCCTTTCTTCCCCGAATTCTGCCCTTCCTGGCACTGCCCCCCAAATCTCCAGGAATTT
>NW_015188541.1:0-488 GCF_001447785.1 Gekko japonicus
GGACTCCTCGGGTATGCAGAAAAGTAACACGACTTTGTACATTTACCAAAAGAAATAAAAAAACCTCCATTGTCACCTCTCCAGTCTGATAAGTACTGAATATTCCAGTCCTCTCCAGTCTGATAAGGACCACGGGAAATGTTGAAAGCAGCTGAGATTCAACTGGAGGGGAAACAAGTGTGTGCGTAAAGTGCCATCAAGTCACAGCCAACTTATAGCAACTCCATAGGGTTTTCGAGGTAAGTGAGAAGCATCTATACCATGTGGCTAATAGCCACGGATGGACCTCTGCTCCGTCTGTTTATCCAATCCTCTCATAAAGCTGTCTATGCTTGTAGCCACCACCACTTCTTGAGGCAGTGAATTCCACGTGTTAATTACTCTTGGATGAAGAAGTACTTCCTTTTATCTGCTCGTTAATTTCATTGATAAACTTACTGATCATTAATTTAATTGAGTGCTGTAGGGATTCACGTAAGGCCTCTCAC
>NW_015188542.1:0-483 GCF_001447785.1 Gekko japonicus
AAATGATATAAGATCATTTTCTGAATTGTCAGTGTTAGTCCATGTTTTCTTAGTCTTTGGCATTTGGGAATGGGGAGAGGCTACAAAGTAAGTGGCGGAGCATGCAGTCATGCTGAAGGTCTCAGGTTCAATCCCTGGCATCTCCAGTTAACAGATAGCAGGTGATGTGAAAAATCTGGATAGCCACTGCCAGTTACATTAGACCATGGGTCTTCAGCGTGGTGCCCATGGGCACCATGACACTTGCTGACACCTTTCCTGATGCCAACCAAGTGTTTTTTAGAAAGTGGGTGGGAACAGTTGGGGCTTTTGCCGACCAGGGCTTCTGATTGGCAATTGGAAATCGGACTGCAGCTACTGCCGCCACAGCATGAAGATCTTCACTGGGTAACCAAAGGTAAGCTACATGTATGCAAGAAAATGTTTTTAAACAATATGTCCATTTTTAAAAGCCTCCTGTTAAGCAGAGCTTTGGCCTGAAAT
>NW_015188543.1:0-504 GCF_001447785.1 Gekko japonicus
CCCAGGAAAAGGATCCTGTCAGTTAACTCAATATTTTAGCGAAGCAAAATGTTACTTAAAAAAAAAATCTCAGTGTACTACTCTTAACAATTAAGAATATAATTGAATATGTAATGTAATTTGGAATGGTAGATTTAAGTGTAATTCTCTGTTCTGGGGACAAGGAAAATACTCTACACAGCCAAGATGCTGTAAAGTTTGCCTCGGTGCTAGAAAGGAGATGGGTGGGAGCCAGTGTTCCCTCTAAGCTGAGTTAGTGTGAGCCAGCTCACAGTTCTTTAGCCTCTGGCTCACACATTTTTGTCTTCGCTCAGGAAGGATGGCTCCAGAGCAAACTAACTTATGCAGTAGCCAAATCGCTCTGCTCACAACTTGAATGCCAGTAGCTCACAAAGTAGGATTTTTGCTCACAAGACCCCACAGCTTAGAAGGAGCATTGATGGGAGCTAATGACTGGATTCTCACATCAACCTCCAGTCCTGACATATTCATTACCTATGTTGT
>NW_015188544.1:0-462 GCF_001447785.1 Gekko japonicus
CCACATAAAGGGCAGGCATTCGGAGGGGGTTCTACAAAGAGCAGTGCACAGCAAGCTTTCCAGTTCCCTCAGGCCGGTCATTCGGTTTTTTTTAAAAAAAAGAAAGAGAGAAATTTTTTTTAAAGCATTTGGTGCACCCTGAAGCCTGTTTTGTATCCAATACCAGGCAGTCCAATTGTTTGAAACAGATCTCAAAGCCCATCTTAGGACCCTTATGGCTAGAGACTCTTCTATCATGTCCAGAGCCATATTTTTCACACACACACACACACACCCCTTTTGGAAGGGCTGTATGCAACATCCAGCCTGACTTCTTGATAACTCATAAATTTGTTCACAATGTTGTGATATTTTGGTAGGTTGTAGTTAAAAGATCTTGCATATTAAAAAAATTCTGTGGATCAACATTTTTTATATTTTCCTAAAAAGGTTAGGCCTCCTGCCAACCTAGCAGTTCGAAAG
>NW_015188545.1:0-491 GCF_001447785.1 Gekko japonicus
GCCGTAGTAGACCAGATCATCTTGTGGGCGCACATAGCCACTGCGAGCTGTCTTCATGCTGTTGTGGTCCCACCATCACTCGCAAAGCTTCAGGAGGACTAAGTAGGGTTTAGTTCCAAGTTTGGCTTATATGAACGGTGCACCACTGCCATAGCTTGCTTAAAAACACAATTCACAAACTTCACTTAGGTTCACTTGGCCCGGTGCCATTGTCTTAGCTACCCAATGCCTTGTCCGGCAATCTCAAAGCATTTTTACTCACAGGTTATCCTTGTACAGTTTAGTTCAGTAGGACTTGCTGCTTGGTAGGCATGTTTATGATTGCAGCCTTAAGAAGTGGTATATAGGGACTGTCTGTGTGATATATATACATATAAGGCAGGTGGGGGGGGAAAGCTTTTTTTAAAAAAATCAGTTGGTTTCAATATCATGTCTATAAAATCTGTGTGATTAGAACTCAGCGGGCAATAAGTGCTCCTAAATTTTGTAAA
>NW_015188546.1:0-479 GCF_001447785.1 Gekko japonicus
ACTTGAGCCACCGCAGCTCCTACTACTTTCTGCTGCTACAGGCTGACTAACACGGCCACCCATCTTGGCCCCGTTCCCAAGACACTTCTCAAAGGCCCTTTCGGCACTCCCCTTTTAATCCATGTTCGCCACACTGTCCTCCAAGCAGTTCTGCACTGAAATCGAATTCAACCTTCATTTTGATCCAGGTTTCCCCCCACCCCCATTCTGCACTAAAATCGAGCTCAACTCAAGCCAAAGGTTGATGCCATTAGGGTAGGCTGCGAGGACACCAAGTTGTCCCGATGAGGCCTGCTACGTGGTCCGGAACAAAAAGATGTCCTCTCCCTAGCCTGGAGGCCTCAAGTGAAGCATTATGCAGTCGAGGCTTCTCATGGTATGGAGGTCAATAACATCACCTGGAAAACAGCATCCCATTATGTCTCTGTTCCAGGGACAGGACACGATGGACAGTTTGGTGTAGTGGTTTGGAGCGCGGC
>NW_015188547.1:0-486 GCF_001447785.1 Gekko japonicus
TTACAATAAAATTCATTCATTCATTCAAGTTCTCCTGGGCCATCCGAGTCAGGGCAGCATCCAATGACATGATTTTTGTTTATTTCTGTATTTACTTCATTTATGCCCCACCTTTCTCTCTAATGGGGACCCAGAGCAGCTTAAAAGATTTGCTCCTCCTCCATTTTATCCTGACAATAATCTTGTGACGCAGGTTAGATGAGACTGAGATGGTGTGACTGGCCAAAGGTCACCCAGCAAGCTTCTACGGCAGAGTGGGAGCTGGATCCTGGATCTCCTAGATCCTAGTCTGACGCTCTAATCACTGCATCACACTGGGTCATCCCAATGCAGTGGTTCCTTGTCTACCCAGGACCGGGAAGTGTTTAATTCATAGCCAAACCAGGCACAACACAAAAGATCCACGTAGAGACTCTTCTGCAGTTTTTTGAAAGTTAATTTGTAGCCCCAGGAGGATGGTGTGACCATCCAGGTCAGAGACCCACA
>NW_015188548.1:0-500 GCF_001447785.1 Gekko japonicus
TGTCAGTGCATCTCTAGAAATGTATATATATATTTCTTCTCGGAACTGCAGCAAGGACGTAAAAGAAGGCATTCGAAGCCGCTGCCAGGTGTGCACCTGTGATCATAAAGGATCCTCAGCAGGGGGTCCACGAATCTTGGCTCGGCCGGGCACTGCTTGTGGTTGCTACCGATCCCGTTCCTTTTCAGAGGCATCAGGCGCGGATGCCACAAACTCCGGGAGGGAGAGGGCAACCTTTCACTTTGCAGTGAATCGTGAAGAGGGAAGACTCAGAGCAGATATTCCTTGCCGCTTCTGGTGTCCCGAGCTGAGTCAAATCTGGTGCTCCCCGGTTGTCTGAATGCCTGCCGAGGCGGGTTGGGTTGGGCTTGGTTTCTCCAGCCTGGCCCAGTGGAAGTGTAAAATTCCTTCATGAACTCATGAAGCTACCTTCTACTGAATCAGACCTTTGGTCCATCCATCGTCTACTCCGACCGGCAGCAGCTCTCCGGGGTCTCAGG
>NW_015188549.1:0-470 GCF_001447785.1 Gekko japonicus
AAAGCCGGACTAGAGAAACGTGTTGCAACGTTAACCTGTCAATCTACCTCTGCCCCGTCCGAGCACGATCACTCCACTCAAGGAAACGGTACTAAAAGAAGAACCACTCAGCCAACAGAACTGTGCTCAGTCCTTGTGTAAGAAAATGTTCTTTGGTCCCGGGGATGATGCTCCGTTGGTCCTCTGGCCACTGGTTCTCTGAGTCCTGCCCTGCTCCTGGGTCTTCCTCAGTTGTCAGGTGGGGTCTTCTGGTCATCAGGTCCCAGGTTGCATCCTTCTCTAATTCTGAGTCCTCCTCCAGTAATCGGTTGAGGTTGGGTTGGGTCTTCCTCCGTTTTCCCTCTTTGGTTCTTGGCCTTCCACTTAAAAGCAAACAAAGGAGGCCATGTTGCAATGGTTGCAACAAAGGTGGTTGGCTTGGGTATTTTTCGTGTTCCTTAGTGTTAAGTCGGCTACTTAACAAATGAGTC
>NW_015188550.1:0-477 GCF_001447785.1 Gekko japonicus
GTACTTTTCTCTTATGGCAAACACACCCTATTTCTCAGAGTGAATTGGCTTTCCTTGGCCATGCCCCTTATGGAGTCTGGTTTCAGAGTGGTAAGATTTGGCGAGATCTCTTTGTTCTGGTAAAGCCTTTGATCTACAATGTCTTGCCATATGGCCAAATTTCCCACAGTTGTGGCATTTAAAATTGTTTTGGCATTATCCCTCTTATAATCAGGCTTTATGCTAAGTACAGACAAATCATTCGTAGCCTGGGACATTTCACGCCTATGTCCTTCATCCTTTAGATATGCTAACACATATTCCAGTTTTAAGTCTTTTGTCCCTTTTAAAACAGCCACTTCATGCGAATACTCTCTGGTCAAAGAACCAAGAATTACAGCAATAACAGCTTTTTCTTTTGGTGTATCTTCCTTTTTTTTCAGTGCATTATTAGTATCCATGACATAACTCAAATGTTTAAGCAGTGATCCACCATTT
>NW_015188551.1:0-484 GCF_001447785.1 Gekko japonicus
TTGTCCTGGGTGATTTCAACATCCATGCCAAAGTCGTGACCTCCAGCTGGGCTATGGAGTTAGTGTCTTCCATTGCAGCGCTAGGACTCTCTCAACTTGTATCGGCCCCCCATGCATCGGGCCAGTCACATGCTTGATTTGATCTTCGCCGCGGGGGTGATGGTGGACCGGATCACTGCCAAGGCAGTGCCATGGTTGGACCACCTGGCCCTGAAGGCCCATCTGAATGTTCCACCTCGACCCTGTGTGGGTGGAGAGCGAATTTTCACTCGCCCGTAGAGCCAAATGGACCCTATGCGGCTCCAGATGGCCCTGCAGGATCCGAGGCCCCCTGGCGGCTCGTTGGATAAGCTAGTGGAGGACGGGCATGGCCGGTTCTCCGCAGCCATTGACAAGATCACTCCCAGGTGTCCTCTCTGCACTTGTTCTAGGTGAGCACCCTGGTATACCCAGGGGCTGTGGCAGCTGAAGCGAGAACTGAGAC
>NW_015188552.1:0-472 GCF_001447785.1 Gekko japonicus
GATAGGCTCCTAACTACACCTCTAGCTAAAAGAGACAGTAAGACTGAGTGTTTCACTTCCAAGAAGAAGGGGGAAATAGCCCTGAGAGTAGCAGAAGGTGCTGACCTCACTATTCTATCTAATTGTCTTCTTGCTGCGCCCTGCAGGGTCTTCTTCTCTTCTTCTTTGTTCACCAGACATTGCCTTTTCCAGCATTAACTTCTCATCACTGCATTTGATGTTTAGCTAATTCCATCTCACTCTGTATTTCTGTATAGACCCTGCTGTATAGAACATTTTTTGTTTTAACTTCACACACAAACACACACCCCTGTCTACTTGAGGACATAGTACATGTATCTGACAAACTAGCTTCTAGAAACCTAATGCTAAAACGAAAACATCTTTAAGATACCCCAAGATTCCCACTTGTTTTTAATAGATGTATCTCCACTCTAAGAAGATGAGGTTTAGGGTTTGCTTCTCCTCCTTA
>NW_015188553.1:0-472 GCF_001447785.1 Gekko japonicus
GCAAATGACTGTGATTGGCTGTGGGGACCCCCCGCTTCGGGAGTGGCTCTCTGCGTCCCAGGCTAGCATCCTCCTACAGAGGACCTAGGGCGACTGAATACATTCGGTCATCCCTCATACCGGTCCGGTTACGGAATGCACCCCTCAGAGCTCGAGGGGATGTGGCCGTTAGGTGAGTTGCCGAAACGGAAACCCAAAAAGGCTGCTGTAGATAGGTTCTGGACTCTCCTTTCTTTATGCTTCCACCGCCCCCTTATTTTTATTCAACACCCCCCCAATTGCACCCAAGGGTCCTACCGCCCACCTGGATCGTTCCAGCGCCCCCCAGGGTGCGGTATGGCCCAATTTGGGAACCAGGGCTCTAAAGGGATGGCAGCCTCATCACGGACTGTATCCAGACGGATCATCATCTCTCTCAACGATCAGAAGATCTTATGAACACGCAGGTGTCCCATGCCCTCTCCAGGCCAGA
>NW_015188554.1:0-471 GCF_001447785.1 Gekko japonicus
CACTCACTTTGAACAGCTATTGCCTGCATAGAACACAATCGCAGAGAACTAAATTAGAATGAAGACTGCTTTTAGTCCTTTCCTGAGGAACTTTTGCCTGCTAGGAATGTTATGTCTTGGGAGACATAATGGTGAAGCATACTCTAGCACCACTCATTATGCGGATTGTAAATACTGACCAATGGTGTGCATTCTGGAGGGAATGGGTTTGATTGGACGTTATGTATTGATTGTGATTGGATGTAATATACCTAATGTGATTGGTTGTTGTAAACATTATGGGTGTGGCTATCCCAGCCAGGATTGTATATAAGTTGCCGTTTTGCTGATTGGAATTGTCTAGCTGGTCTAGTCCTTACACGGCTGAGCCTTTATGCTGTTCTCACTGAATAAAGCTGAAATCACTTGTTGAACTGTTCCTCCGAGTTAAGTGTCATACCAGTTGTTGAACTGTTCCTTCGAGTTAAGTGT
>NW_015188555.1:0-485 GCF_001447785.1 Gekko japonicus
CTTTGAAACGGCAGCCTCCAGAACATAAGCGCCCTCCTGGATCAGACCGGAAATCACCAATCCGCTGCAGCCGATGGAACTCCGTTTGACTGGATTCCCCCCCCCCCCATGGCCGGTGGGCAGTCCTGGGCAGCCACACGCGCAGCTCTCTTCCCTTCCCTGTGGCGCCCAGGGTTGAGGCGGGCCAGGAGGCGGAAAGCGAGGTGGAGGGGTGGCGCATCGGCGGGGGAGGGTGGCTAGGCAGCTTGGGGAAGCCAAGGCTTGACCCGACGCTCCCCTTCCTTAGGAGGAAGCCGGAGCTCCCCAGGGAAGCAAAAGGGCTTCTGTCAAAATCGAAATCCCAGTTTAAGCTTCGCAACCCCCTTGTTGAGACCCAGATGGTTTCCAGTTCAGCTCCCTGCTGAAGGCACAGGCTTGGCCACTTGGGCCCAATGGGTTTTAGTTCCCCACCCCCGGAACCTCTGCCCAGGTCTTTTTTCTTCCCA
>NW_015188556.1:0-463 GCF_001447785.1 Gekko japonicus
AGCAATCAGTCCTAAAGATCTACAATACAAATCAAACCCCACCATTAGCAGCATTGTTCAGGTTTTTGGATAAGAACGTTTACCGGACAAAAGGTGACTGTGCATTGTCGAGGAGATCATTCCATACTTTACAGCAGGCAGAACAATGTTGCAGTCTGGTGGCCCCTTTAAGACCAACAAAGTTTAATTCTGGGTATAGGTTTTTGAAAGAAAACAGCATTTTAGTCACCATGGATGTTGAGTCTCTGTACACCAACATCCTTCATCAGGATGGATTACAAGCCACCATTTTTGGCCACTCTGTGTTGGACAGGATGGGCCATTGGCTTGATCCAACATTTGCTTCTCTTATGTTCTTGAGCCATTAGTGTCAAGAAACAAGCCTCTCAGACATGTAAGTATTTGCATTAGTTAGATAGTTTTAGCTGAATGACGTGAGGAAAGCTGGTTAGTCTGATATTAA
>NW_015188557.1:0-471 GCF_001447785.1 Gekko japonicus
TCTTTAAAAATATGGTAAAATTCTATCGGAAGTCTATCTGGTCCTGGAGCTTTTCCTCTATTTCCCTCTATGTTACCTCTTTATTGCCTCAACCATTTCCATCATTGAGATTTGTTGGTTTAATTTTTTTTTGTCCTTCTGTAAATTTTTGCAGTTGATATTTTTCTAAATAACTTTTAATTTTATCCATACTCACTGTCGTTTTCCTGTGTAATGTTTTATAATATTCCTCCATAGCTTTTTTGATTTCTTCACTTCTATAGATTTCCTTCCCTTCTTTTCTCAAGATTTTAATAAAAGTTCTTTCCTTCTGTTGACTAATTTTATAGGCCAGCCATCTAGTCGGTTTATTAGCATTTTCAAAAAATGTTTTGTTTTGCAAAGTATAGTTTCTATGCTATCTCCTCTTTCAATAAACAGTTCATCTGATGTAACATTTTTCATCTTCTTTTTGCTCCATCATTATTTACT
>NW_015188558.1:0-484 GCF_001447785.1 Gekko japonicus
TGTACTTATTGCCTAGCATATACCCATATTCACATTCTCCCAAGACCTGTTGGAGACTATCTCAACTCTGTGTCATTTGAGACAGTAATGGAACAGTGGAAGCATAAACACCAAAAAAGCATTTGATTTAGGATTACCTAAATGACATCACCCTGCCAACAAAAGTCTGTATGGTCAAAGCGATGGTATTCCCAGTAGTCATGTATGGCTGTGAGAGTTGGATCATAAGGAAGGCTGAGCACCGAAGAATAGATGCTTTTGAATTATGGTGCTGGAGAAGACTCTTGAGAGTCCCTTGGACTGCAAGGAGTTCAAATCAGTCAATCCGAAAGGAAATCAACCCTTTTTTAAAAAAATTATTTTTTCAAGTTTTCAGTATACAAAAAGAAAATAAAACACAGTGATATACATATAATCACTTGATGGGGTTACATTAAACTTTGTTTTCAATCCAATTGTAAAGTTTTTGCCATTTTTGTTTAAA
>NW_015188559.1:0-491 GCF_001447785.1 Gekko japonicus
ATGCGAATTTTAAATTGCCCTGTTTGTGCCGCGGCATCTTGAAATTAATAACACACAGCGTAGCAACAGCACGTCACGAGCAATGTTCCCTCTAAGCTGTGGAGTCCTGTGAGCAAAAATTCTACTTTGTGAGCTACCGGCATTAAAGTTGTGAGCAGGTGAATTGGCTACTGAATAACTTAGTTTGCTCTGGAATCATCCTTCCTGAGCTTAGACAAAAATGTGTGTTGTTGTTGTTCAGTCGCACAGTCGAGTCCGACTCTTCACAACCCCATGGACCAGCTAGCTCACACTAACTCAGCTTAGAGGGAACACTGGTCACGAGTTGCATTTGCCCAGACATTTGCAAGGAAGAAAAGATTAAGAAGATACCTCCTGATGGCAGCCGGGTTTTAGCCACCGTGTGACACGGAGCATTGGACTGGATGAGCCATCGGCCAGCATAGCTTCTCTTATGTTCTCATTTAGAATCCAGCGATGCCTTTAAGACC
>NW_015188560.1:0-464 GCF_001447785.1 Gekko japonicus
GGATTCTACAAGGGTGGTGGGAAGAGGCCTAGAAGACTTCTGATGCGGGCGGGTTACTTACAATGATACCCTGGGACTGGTCTGTGGTACCCAACCTCCAGGTGGTTATACAAACATGAGAACACGGGATAGGTTGTAAGTAAACAAAAAGCAACCGTGGTGTTATTATGTGATCGATTCAACAATTATGATCAAGCATTTCTATTACGGTACAAATGACAAAGCACATTCCAATACAAAATATGGAAATATTTTTACAAATTATTATTTTCTCTTAAGAGGATGGGATACAGAAGGAAAAAAGGGGTAGGGGAGAAATATCAATTCATCACATTTGTAAAGTATTATGAATTTTTATGTACACGTAAAATCAGATGTATTACCGAATGTATTACATATTTCAAATATAAGAGTAAACTTGAATTTTACGGAATTACAGCATTTGGGATAGATTCTCTCTTTAA
>NW_015188561.1:0-483 GCF_001447785.1 Gekko japonicus
GCATCAGTTCTGCAAGTTCTGGAAAATGTTTGGTCTGCCGAACGTCCAGCGAAAGGAGTTTATGAAAACGCTATGAACTATATGTTTATACAATCCCCTCTTGAAGCCATCTGTGCTTGTAGCCAGCCACCACCACTTCCTGCGGCAGTGAGTTCCGCGTGTCCAATGCTCCCTCTAAGCTGTGGAGTCCTGTGAGCAAAAATGCTACTTTGTGAGCGGCTGGCATTAAAGCTGTGAGTGGGTGATTTGGCTCCTGCATAAGTTAGTTTGCCATGGAGCCCTCCTTCCTGAGCTAAGACAAAAATGTTTGAGCCGGAGCTCAGCTTAGAGGGAACATTATTCCTTACTCTTCTGCTGCTGACCAGCATGAAACTATGTTAGCCCCAGGACAGTGGGGGGTGAGGTGGGGTGGGGCAAGAAACCTTACAATCAATTCAGACCAGGTTCTACCCGAGATTACCGGCTAAATATCAGGAGAAACTT
>NW_015188562.1:0-465 GCF_001447785.1 Gekko japonicus
TAATTCTGAGTCCAGCAAGAAGGCCTCACTTTTCTCCCAATGAAATGGCACATGGCATGGAACCCACTTTGGGGCTGGGGGAGCCTCACATCAATAAATGTAACATTATTTCCTGGTGAGAGTTTTGTATACCTTCCCTTCATAGTTTAATAGGGGGGAAAACACTCAGCTTTAAAGGGCAAAACTACTCATAACACTTCGGCAGTAGTCTGATTCACCATTTTCCAGTACTCCTTGCCTTTTTCACATAACCACCACATATGTAGGAGGTCACCCTTCTTACAACAGCAATTCCAGCATTTTCCAGATAATGTCTGATAAACTTTTTTTTTAATCCCCTGAAGACAGGGTAGCTTTATTTATTTTTTGTTACACCTACAAAACTACAGAAAATAGAAATAGGAAGGGAGAAAAAAATAAAAAACCCTGGGGTACGAGACAGCAAATAAAAAAGCCCACACTATG
>NW_015188563.1:0-487 GCF_001447785.1 Gekko japonicus
TCAGGTTTTTAAACCATAGGTGTTGCATCATTAGTACACTCTCATTAGTTGCACACCGTATCATAACCTAGTGTCAGCAGATGTTCCACAGGTTGCCATTACGAGGAGGGGTGGGAATCAGCAGTTTCTGCTGTTTGGTGTAGTGGGTAGGAGTGTGGACTCTAATCTAGGAGAACCAGGTTTGATTCTCTACTCTTCCACATGCAGTTGCTGGTGTGACCTTGGGTCAGTCACAAGTTTTTTTCAGAGCTGTTTTCTCAAGAACAGTCCTCAAAAGAGTTCTCTCAGCCACACCTACCTCACAAGCAGTGTTCTCTCTAATCTGAGTTAGTGTGAGCTGGCTCACAGTTTTTTAGCCTCTGGCTCACACATCTTTGTCTTAGCTCAGGAAGGATGGTTCCAGAGCTCTCTTCTTCTACTTCTTAATGTGCTGTGTGTAAGGTTACATGTGTATGCTATTGCTTCCTGTCTTACTGAAGCGTGCAGT
>NW_015188564.1:0-471 GCF_001447785.1 Gekko japonicus
CTTCCCTAAAAATCCCTTACTAACCTTCATATGTCAGTTACCCCTAGAATGTCAACTTGTCAACTGTGTTAACTTGCAATGCAATCCCAATCAGATCGAAACACTTCTGAGGCCCCGGTCACACGGAGGATTTGCCGTGGGACAGGCACGAATGTCGGGCGGAGTATATGGGCGCGATCATAAGGACACATCTGGCAAGCGTAGCACACCCATCACTGACCCGTAGCATCCGCCCGAAGATCCGGAGTTAAAAAATACCCGGGAAAGCCTACTAGCAAATGGTTTGCTACAGGCCATCGACAGAATACCTAATGTGATCGCTCAAGCGCGCTCCTCTCACCGTGTTGACGGCCACCGGAAACACGCGCCGACAAACAAAACCCCAATTTGCCGTCGTGGCGTCTGATCGCATTTTGGCACGTTATATTGTGTGAAAAGCCACGCAAGATCTTAATTCACCACAGAGAAGCT
>NW_015188565.1:0-463 GCF_001447785.1 Gekko japonicus
TCCCCCTTCCCCTGGGATGAATGCCTTTTATCAGTGGAAAATATAGGTAGAAGCCAATAAGCTCGCCATAGGTGTCTCTTTTTGCCTAGATGGTTGCCACTATTACTCTGTTAACGTGCTTGTGCAGTGTGCTTTCCAGTCTTCATTCTGCTTGCTCATACAATAACAACTTTACAAGGTATAGTTTGTATGGGGTTTTTTTCTCCCTATTCCTCCAAGGAGCTCAATGCATGCTTCTGCCTATTTATAGATGAGAAACTGAGGTCAGTTGCTCCAAATTCCCCGGTGTGTCCATGGCCAAAGTGGAACCTGACCTGATATCTACCAGATCCAAGTCCATCTCCCTTGTTGTTGGACCATCCTTTCCAAAGCTTCCCTGTTGCAATACATCCTCATCCATGTTGTAAATCTCAGAATAAGGGACTACATGACCCAGAAAGCGAGAGAGAGACATAAACAAATC
>NW_015188566.1:0-461 GCF_001447785.1 Gekko japonicus
AGGGCTTGGGGCATCTCGGATCGCTCTCATCATCAGTGGGGTGTACTCCATTTTTATCAACATGGAACCCTAAAAATTCCACACTCTCCACCCCGATCAAACATTTGGATTGTTTAACCTTCAACCCCGCTTTACTGAAGCGCTTAAGCACCTCCCTGACTCGGTGCATAAGTTCCTCATCCGACTTTCCGGCAATGAGCACGTCGTCAAAATAAGGGACCGTCCCCGGCACCCCTCTTAGTAACCCTTCCATTAGACCCTGGAAGATCCCTGGGGCCACGTTAACTCCAAACTGGAGCCTGTTAACTCGGAAAGCCCCTCGGTGGGTCACAATTGTCTGTGCCTCAGCAGCTTCCTTGGTCACAGGAAGCTGCTGGTATGCCTGGGCAAGGTCAAATTTTGCAAAAACCTTTCCCCCCCTAACGAAGCCAACACGGGGTAAGAGTGCTGCTGTAATGCCC
>NW_015188567.1:0-469 GCF_001447785.1 Gekko japonicus
CCATAATCTTCATCCTGATTTTTCCTTACGTCTTCTCTCTGACTGTTGCAGTGCCCTTCTGTGGCTAACTCACTCCTTTACTGCACAATCCTAGGATTACTGTGAATATCAGACAGTAGTGGTAATTATGTGCTAATCATCTATCCTTTCATGGAACATCATGAATGAAATGTTATCCAGAGGAGAATCAGCATAGTGTCAGATTATGAATGGGAAGGCCTAGGCCCAAATCTTTACTCTGCCACGAAGGTCATGTTCGGCCAGTCACTCTTTCTTAGCCTAATCTACTTCACAAGGTTGTTGTGATGGTATAATGGGAATGGCCAGTGGGTAACAAAATGGAGCTGCATGAAACATGGGTGGGGGGAAATCTAATGAACAAATGACTAAAACCTGCCTTAGCAATTTTTTTTAGCCACAAGATAATTAATCTGGATTTCTCCTGAGAAACAAGATGGCAACTGAGATG
>NW_015188568.1:0-491 GCF_001447785.1 Gekko japonicus
CCACCTGGAGGTTGGCAACTCTAGAATCATCCTTCCTGGGGCACCACTCAGAGCGGGGCGGGGCCTGCGTTTTGCTTGGGACTGTCGCGAGCAATGCTCCCTCTAAGCTGTGGAGTCTTGTGAGCAAAAATTCTCCTTTGTGAGCTGCTGGCATTAAGGTTGTGAGTGAGCGATTTGGCTGCTGCATAAATTAGTTTGCTCTGGAGCCATCCTTTCCTGAGCGAAGACAAAAATTTGTGAGCCGGAGGCTAAAAAACTGTGAGCTGGCTCAGCTTAGAGGGAACACTGGTCACAAGTTCTGCAGATCTGGTTCAAGAAAGGGAAAAGTGGTATGAATTAGGTGCGGCCCATTGAAGAGAAAGCAGGGGGCGTTAAAGACCCCCTTTGAGCTGACCGTCGGGCCACTGGGACTGGTTCTCCCTGTCAAAAGCTGGCAGCCTGTCTCCATGACCACTCTTTTCCTAACTGGCATGTGTTCCTTTGAAATGCAT
>NW_015188569.1:0-461 GCF_001447785.1 Gekko japonicus
ACAAAAGCATGAAGATAGCAATGCAAAACACCTCAAATCAAGTAAAGAGAACTCATTTAGGGCAGAAAAAATGATGGGTTGTTAGTTCTTGTCCATCATGGATAAGTGATTTAAGAACTGCCCTACAGGTTCTAATCAAATATTCTAGGATGTATCCAACCAGCTTCTCTATTGATAAAAAGATAGAAAGGGAATCCTTTGACTACCCAAAAAGGTTATGCAGCATGGACCTGCGTGGACAAAAACCATGTGAAATATGGGTTATAGTAAGGAGGGGAATTGGATGCTTGGAAAAGCTGGATGGATCCACCCCGTGTTTCTAATGGCAGTTAGTGGTATATTGGTATCTGGATTATGAAGGCTGATCTGTAAGCGTGGCAGTGGACACTGCAGGAAACTCTCAGTTGGGAATAGTTTCAATTGTCTTCAAATTTTCCAGACCCATTTTTTTAAGATCAGCG
>NW_015188570.1:0-489 GCF_001447785.1 Gekko japonicus
GTGAGCTGCAAAAGGCTTTACACTTTCAAAATGTTCTGATCATCTCGTTTCAGACATACCATGAAGCAAACAGCCTATGCAGTTTTCAAGTATTTCCCAGCACTTGGGACTGGAACCAGTGTTCCCTCTAAACTGAGTCGGTGTGAGCTAGCTCACAGTTTTTCAGCCTCCAGCTCACAGATTTTTGTCTTTACTCAGGAAGGATGACTCCAGGGCCAACTAATTTATGCAGTAGCCAAATCGCTCGCTCACAAATTTCATGCCAGTAACTCACAGAGTAGAATTTTTGCTCACAAGATTCCACAGCTTAGAGGGAACATTGCTCCAGACCACGGAGATTTTTCACTCCTTGGCAAATAGAAGGGGAAGTCGTGGAAGTAGTGACAGACTTCACGTTCCTGGGATCCCAGATCACCGCAGACTGTGACAGCAGCCATGAAATTAAGAGACGCCTGTGGCCCCGTGCTCCGGCCTTCGGCAGGCAATCAG
>NW_015188571.1:0-464 GCF_001447785.1 Gekko japonicus
TTGGTCCACAGTTGCCCCTTCTATCCCTTATATCCCACACGTATATTTTATTCAGTCTTATTCGCTTCAAGCTCTTCCACCCCCGCTATCTAATTGTCACTGTCTTTTGTCTCTGTCTTTTGTTCACTTCCGGGTTTTACGCTTCCTCCTGGCTCTCCCTCTGCGTCGTTTGCGTCTGCATCTGCGTCTTTCCGCTGCTTCTTTTCCGCTCTCGGCCGTCCCTCCGCTCTATGGTCCTCCTCCGGGTCTGCCTCCGCCTCCGCCTTCTTCTGTATGCCTCTGTATGCCTCTCCTCCCTCTCCGCGCCACTCTGTGTCGTCACCACGCCTCCGCGTCTCCTCGTCGCCGCCGAAATTGGGGAAAGAACGCCTCGTCACACCGGAACTCTCTCCTCCTTCGTTTTAAAGGGACCGCTCTGCGAACTGGAGACAAATAAATAGGTTATGTAACATTTATTTTCCAAA
>NW_015188572.1:0-454 GCF_001447785.1 Gekko japonicus
ACTTCCTCTCCTAACTCCAGCCCAACTGTACTTGTCTGCTATTCAGCACTTTGCTCACTGTTTCCCCCACCTGCCGCTCTCCCTGCCCATTTTTCTCTGTGCAGCACTGCAGGATGTGTTGGGGGGGCTTCTGTCCTCCCACTCTTTTCTGCAGTACCACCTCTGCTTATCTGCTGAAGCAGAAGTTCCTCGTTCTTCCAGCATCTCCCACATGCAAGGAGGAGGATGCATGCCATGGGACCAGGAAAGGAGAGTTGTCTGCAGGAATAATTCCCCTCCACTTCATTTTTTTAAAGTTTTCATATTTTTCTGCAAATATGAGGGAGGTTCCCCAAGTTTAAAGAAAAATACCCCTTCTCTCTACACTACCCCATCTGCAGATTTAAGTATCTGCAGATGGGCCCATGTTGAAAATTAGATATATAGATTTTTTAAAGGTAGGCTGGGATGTTAA
>NW_015188573.1:0-468 GCF_001447785.1 Gekko japonicus
GCCTTCCTTATAGTCCAACTCTGAACAGTAGATAAATGTCCACAAAACTAAGAGCAGTGACGGCTGATATATGTCCACAAACCACAGCCACCAAGAGGTGTGGTGACGGACCGCCCAGGTTCCCATCCGTTTCCTTTCATGACTTTGTCAGGTCACCTCCAGTGATGGAGCACCAAGCTCTACATACTTCTCTTGACTGTCTACAGCAGTCTATATCTATTCCAACCGGCTTGAATAATAGAGGCTCGAGGTGATGGCTGGAGATCTTCTGGGATTACAACTGATCTCCAGAGATCCATTCGCCTGGAGAAAGTGGCCTTTGGAAAGTGGTGTCTCTGAATTTGATATAGGAGTAGTGGTTCCTAAGCTTCTTGAAGTCAGGCTGACTTATGATGAACAACAAGCACACAGGGAACACGGCTAAGTTAGAGAACCAGAGCAGCCATTTTTACATTATCTGACTTATGC
>NW_015188574.1:0-467 GCF_001447785.1 Gekko japonicus
TATTTCCCAACCCAGAGCTGGGAACACTAGCAAGGGAATTAGATTCCATTAGGCCGGGGAAGGGTGGGGATTTGAGATTTTAGCTTAGTTTGCTGTATGATGTTCTTATAAGCTGCCTTATGTTTTGGGCGACGGTGGGACATAACTGCTCCAATAAATACGTAGTCATGTAATTACTAGCTTGCTCTGACCTGGATAGCCCAGGCTAGTCTGATCTTGTCAGATCTTGGAAGCTGAGCAGGGTCGGCCCTGGCTAGGATTTGGATGGGAGACCTCCAAGGAATACCAGGGTCATGATGCAGAGGTAGGCAATGGCAGACCACCTCTGAACGTCTCTTGCCTTGAAACCCTACGGGGTTGCCATAAATGTCAGCTGTGACTCGACGGCACTTTCTATCACCAATTACTAGCTTGGGGGAGAGACAAGATAATGTAGCTATTTGAATTCTGTTTTGGGGAAGGGGGGG
>NW_015188575.1:0-440 GCF_001447785.1 Gekko japonicus
AGCTTAGCTTGTCAGCTAAAGTGACTGTTTACAGTAATGTTACCAAGATGAGGTACACAGAGGCTCTACAGTCTTATACCATTGCTACACACAAAAATGCCATAAATTATGCATCATTTTGTTTCATACATTCCAAGACATATAATGAAAAGTACCTACCTACCTTTACAGTATTGCCCATTTTGGTCTTCAAACCACATCTAAAATACAAGAAATTTCATTCTCCCTTCATACACTGTACCTGTGGAATCTTGTAGGTGCAGAGAATAACTGCTGTGAAGAGACAGATGTCAGAGTTTGGTCCTGTGATGACTGCAACTGGATTGTTCTGGGCATCACACTTGTAGTTAGGAATGAATCTGCCTTGTGTGGAGAGAAGTTCCATTGAGGCATGATAGGTCCAAATTGGATTGAAATGGCTGTTGTAGATGTCAAAGCCC
>NW_015188576.1:0-463 GCF_001447785.1 Gekko japonicus
CTGTTACGGACTCCCTGGTGAAAGGGCAGGATAAAAAAAATGAGAGTGGCAGTAACACAGAACGTGGTAGAACTTCGGCATTAGTTAAATGCAGTACAAGGATATAACACTGTTATATGTAGTGTTAGAGAAACGGAGCCCTGTATGGGTTCCCCAGGCTAGCCTGATCTCATCAGATCTTGGAAGTTAGACAGGGTCGGCCCTAGCTAGTATTTGGGGGGGACACCTCCAAAGAATACCAGGGGTGTGACAGAGAGGCAGACAATGGCAAACCACCTCTGAACATATCTTGCCTTGAAAACCCTAAGGGGTCACCATAAGTTGGCTGTGACTTAACAGCACTTTCCACCAATGCTCCCCGTGGAGCCTTGTGAGCAAAAATTCTACTTTGTGGGCTACTGGCGTTAAAGTTGTGAGCCTGCGATTTGGCTTCCGCATAAACTAGTTTGCTCTGCAGCCATCC
>NW_015188577.1:0-460 GCF_001447785.1 Gekko japonicus
TTCATCCCTTTAAATTATTTTCCTGCTGCATCACTGAATTTTAGGTTAATAAAATACACTTGAGTCACGGTCACAGGCGCAAGAAAAAGCAGGGGGGAAGTGAGGCTATTTCCTCCGGAGGAATTTGACCTGCAGTTGCGCGATCACACAGTCCTTGGAAGCCGCGGGCACAGCCCGCCACTGAGTGATCAGACACAACCACGGATGAATTGGGGTGTGTTTTTTTTGCCATGTGTTTCCGGTGTGCTTCAACAAGGGATCGATGATTTGCATCTCTGCACTGAGGGCTCCCCATGCAGTGTGCAATGATGTGCATACCGAGACCGGGGGTGGGTGGGGAACGGCACAAAGTTGGGATGGACTGATCAGACCTTCACGCTGGACTGATCAGACAGGGGGAAATCCACCCATGTCCCATCACAACCTGTTTACAGGTGTCTTTTTACTCCACTTCTGCAGC
>NW_015188578.1:0-456 GCF_001447785.1 Gekko japonicus
ACCTGGTGGCCCTCCTCCAAAATGAAGCCAGGGCTAGCCGCTTCCACGGATGTACCCCGAAACGTACCGCTGCCTGGAAGCGACTAGCGAAGTCAGAGATCCCAGAAGAGATCAGGGCCTTGCGGGACCTTTGAGAGTTCCGCAGAGCATGCAAGACGGAGCTCTTCCACCAGGCCTTTGACTAAGGAGCCGCTGCCGCCACCATCTTCACCACCACCAACCTCATTATTAAAGAGGCGCCCGACTCCACCATTACAGCCTGTGCCAGTCGTGTGTATATGATAAAGACTTAGAACTGGTGAATAAAGTAACCATTGCTGCCATCCCTCATATATTAGTTTACAACCAGCTAGCACTTTATGCTTTGAATTGTTTTTAGATGGTTTTAACGATGTTGTAATTGTTTTTATGCTGTTCTTGTAACCAGCCCTGAGCCTGTTTCGGCGGGGAGGACGG
>NW_015188579.1:0-462 GCF_001447785.1 Gekko japonicus
GACTAGATGACCTGCAAGATCCCTTCCGAGTCTAACATTCTATGGTGCTCTGACCCAGGAACCTTCCTCACACAAAGCAGGTGTTCTCCCTCTGAGCCACTCCCTTGGAGTGTTTCTGCCCCCCCCCCCAGCCCCATAACTCTGTTTGTCAATGGGCTTTTCCTGCACAATGTAGGCTTGGGGCAGCGAACAGTGTTAAGACTTTCGTGTCAGACTAAGCATTGGGGGGGGGGTCATTTCTTTGCCCCAACATTTCTGATTCTTCCTTAGCAGCCTGTGGAGACGAAAATGGATTGAACAACATTTGTGCAATTAAAAATACAGTTTAAAATAATTCAGTTAAAAACCAGTGAACAAACCACACTAGGACGAGGGCCAGGAACCGTTAGTGGGGGCTTGCAAGAGGAAACAGAAAAGTCCTCACCTGCTGGTGAAAGTTTACATAAGAACATAAGAGAAGCC
>NW_015188580.1:0-465 GCF_001447785.1 Gekko japonicus
AGCAGCATGGTTCCACTGATGAGGCTGCGAGCTCAGGAACCATGTCGGAGGCCGGCCCCACCGCCAGACTGGGAGAGGATGGTGGTGCTGGGATGTTCTTGGGGCCACCGGTAGCGGCTGCCACTGGTGTTCCGCCAGTGGCCTTTGAAGGCTGTCCGTTGATTTCTGTCTGGGCGCTGCCAGTGGACGTGTTCTCCTTAGGCTCTGGCTCCTCTGGGCTTAGCAGATTCTCATCACTGTCTTCTGGTGTGGGTATCCCGGGTTCAGCGAGGAGGAGATGGCTGCGGAGCTGGTCTGTGTGTTGGCGGAGCCTCTGGCCATCTTCTGTGGAGACCTCATATGATAGAGGCATGGTAACCCTTATAACCTTGGCGGGAACCCAGGCTGGGCCGCTGGCGAAGTTGCATGCATAGACAAGGTCGCCTGGGAAGAACCTGCGGCTTGATTCTCTGGGGCTGAGCTGTG
>NW_015188581.1:0-473 GCF_001447785.1 Gekko japonicus
TTGACGGGAGAGTCAGGAGGGCCCCTCCCCTGTGATCGTAGTTCCCAGACAGGAACATAGGTGGGGTGAAGACAGTCCCGGTCCCGAGCCGGGTAGGTCTTTACGTGAGTGGCTGCGTTGTGTGCCATTGGTCTTCGATGGTTGTGCAGAAGCTGTTGCTGGTTAGACGTGAGGTCCCTTTCTCTCTGCGACGGGTTTGGAAGGTAGGACACGGGCAGTGTTCCTTCTAAGCTGAGTTAGAGTGAGCTAGCTCACCGTTTTTTAGCCTCTGTCTCACACATTAAGCTCAGGAAGGAGGGCTCCAGAGCAAACTAATTTATGCAGCAGCTAATATCACCCACTCACAACTTTAATGCCCAGTAGCTTACAAAGTAGAATTCTTGCTTACAGGACTCCATAGCTTAGAGGGAGCATTGGTCACGGGCCACCCGGGGCTTTTTGCTTATTAGTGGAGGAGACAGGCAGCTGCTAAG
>NW_015188582.1:0-478 GCF_001447785.1 Gekko japonicus
AGTTGTACAGTGAAGATTCTTGCACTGGAGTGGCAGCTGCCAAAGCATCTTTTTAAAAATCTGCATTGCCGATGAAATCTCCCATGGCCAATCAGAAGCCCTGGTGGGCAAAAACCCCGCCCACTTTCTAAAAATGCCTGACGGGCACCAGGAAAGGCATTGGCGGGTGCCCAGAGGCACCACGTTGGGGCCACGGGCCTGAGAGCGTCCCAGGTTAGCGCGATCTAACACAGACAAAATCAATGCCCGTGATAAAAATCCTGAATAATATTCAATGTGCAATATTTTTAATTGATTATAAATATAACAAAGAAAAAATCAACTGAAAAAGGAATTATCATATTCAAAGTCCCAATCAAATTCCTGGTGTTATAAAGATATAAATGTCCTTTTCTGTTTGCAAAAAGTACTTGCAAAGTCCGACTCCACTCACAAGATCTAACAGGCAACCAGCTTGAACCCGTTTCGGTGCTCACCA
>NW_015188583.1:0-452 GCF_001447785.1 Gekko japonicus
ATTAGCTACATATAGACTTGTTGACTCCATTATTAGTTTAGCACTGCTTTCTATGTGTCCCGCCCAGGGTTGGGACTTAGGGACGGGAGGCGGCCGGGAGCCGACGGCCAAAGCAGCACCAACTCCCCCCACTCCCCCACGACCGACAGCACCAGCAAACCCGCTACCAAACGAGCCCGCCTAGGGTCGGGGCGCAGAGTCAGGAAGCAAGCGAGAGCTGGCTGCAGGCGTGTCGCCAACCCCCCCACACCCCCGCACCTTACAGTGCCGGCCGCCTCGACGAGGATTGGCCCTTACGAGAGCACAGGGAGCCTGCGAGGCGGAGGCAGCAGCGAAGAGGAGAGTCGTCCGTCGGGGGCCGGGACTGGGAGGAGGAGCCCACCTCGCGGCGGGACAGGGGCAGGCCTGGGAGAGCAGGAGTCGGAGGAGGCAGCCAGAAGAAGCAACCCAGT
>NW_015188584.1:0-457 GCF_001447785.1 Gekko japonicus
GCCAGGCCGAATGTTTCAGCATCCCAAACAATGGAGGAACTTTACATGTAATAACCGAAAGCAGCTTGAAACCATTCCGGTTTCTGGCAATTTAAGGACTGCTGCAAAAAATGGAATCAAGGTCACCAGGGCAGACTTGTAATCTTTAGTAAGAACAACTGCAAGGAATTTATGCTCAGAACCACTAAATGACCAGGAAAAGCAAGAGCCAAGGCAAAATTTTAACTTTGCATCCTAAGTAAACTAATTTATCTGGAAAATTTGTACCCCACATTTCTGTTCCCAAGAGTATCCAAAGTGGCATTAAAAATCACAATAATATCTTGACCACAATAAAAGCAATACGTAAAACAGATAAAACACACTAAGTTAAAATGAAATATACTGGGTTCGACACACGAGTAGTGATCAACTCGCAGTTTATTGTGAATCAGTTCAAACTAAGGGCAACTCTAGC
>NW_015188585.1:0-457 GCF_001447785.1 Gekko japonicus
GAATCATAGTCAGATCATGCACTGAATTAAAACTCTTTTCACGCGCATAATTGCATCAGTTTGTGGCGTTCATTAAGTTGGCTCACTTGGCAGGTTATAATGCAAGAATGCTTTTAAAACAAATCAACAAGCTAAGTTTTGTAAGTCAGGCAGGGAATCAAAACAGATAAGGCTAAAACACTACAGAAAGAATACAGGAGTTCCCCACACCAACAAGATCCAAAAAAAGAAAGAAAGTATTTCTTTTAAAAGGTAATACTTTTTTCAACAGGGCCAGAAGAAAGTGTAAGAACCCTTTTTTAATTTTTTAAAATTTATTATTACACTTCTATCCCGCCCTCCCCGCGAACGAGCTCAGGGCGACTTACAAAAAAGGGCAACATGTGCCAAATAAAACATTAATAAAATAACACTTTGGACAAAAATGTCCAAGGAAAAAGTTATATTTATTATTTAT
>NW_015188586.1:0-452 GCF_001447785.1 Gekko japonicus
GAAATGGACATGTCTGACAATACCTACAAAGAAGAATGGTTGGAAATGTTGGATCTTGCCACAATAGCTAAACTTATTGTGTGGGTTAGGGAAAAGACAGTTAGGCTGCGGTCACATGCACCAGTTGAAGTGGAGGGGAAATTAGGCTATTTCCTCCGGAGGCATTTGATACACAGTTGTGAGATCACACCTCCCTTTGTAGCTGTGGGCGCAGCCCATCACCGTGTGATCAGACGCAACTGTGGGTGAGACAGGTTTTTTTTTGTCATTTGTTTCCCATGTGCATAAACAAGGAATGACACCTCCACACTGAGGGCCCCTATGGGGTATGTGATGATGTGCATACTGTGAAGGGGAGGGATGGCACTGAGCTGGGATGGCATGATTAGACCATCCCAACGGCATGAGAATTTGCTTGCATGGTCAGACAGGGGGAAGTCTGTCCGTGGCCT
>NW_015188587.1:0-450 GCF_001447785.1 Gekko japonicus
AACTTTCTGCAATGAAAGGTACAAAGAGCTGTAGTATTTTGGGACAACTGTGCCCATTCCATTACAGCTGCCCCCAACTGACCATATACAATACACAGTCAAGAAAACCTAGCATAGATGTATTTACTTCCGGCAAGTTTCCGGCCTCGAGCTGATAAAATAAATAACAACTTTGCAGGCAATATCAAACACAGTTTCAGGATGATTCTTTGGTTATAGGAATAAAAAAGATTAAAGGGGCAAAACTGTTCTGTTCCTACCCCCCACCAACCATAACGCCCAGAGCATTCCTTAGATTGCAGTGTAATCACACTTCAAAGGTATTTCCACCCTTGCAATTAATTGCATTTGTGTTATACAAAGGGAAGCTGAAACTCTCATCCTTCCAGGAAACAGAGCCACACACACGCACGCACACAAAAGCCACACAATATGAGAAGCAGCTGGATG
>NW_015188588.1:0-438 GCF_001447785.1 Gekko japonicus
ATTTGTTCCAGCAGAGGGTGCAAAGCCTCTGTCAGCATACTTTGTAACTCTATGGTAGTGTCCTGTCTAGGAACACTAGACAGCTGGCATTTCCGGCAGGGAACTTCAGTTTTGATTGCTTGTCGTTTTCCTCCCTCCTCAGAGGTGCCATGTTTGAGAGTTGTTTACTTTTTAAAAAAAGTTAACAAAGTCTCAAGATCCTTTAAAGACGCTTGGTAAGTTCTCAAAAGTTCCTTATTATAGTCAATTCCATTTTATAATCCACACCCCCCCCTTATAGCTTCGTTTATCAGTTCCATTTTTTTTCTTTTCCGGAGGGAGTTCCCGCCCTCTCGATTTGTTAAGGGGAGGCTTTCAGCTTATTTTCTGGTGTCTTCACTTATACAATCACTCACATTTCAACGTAGAACTCGCCTTTCGCGGTTAACTCGCCTGGCC
>NW_015188589.1:0-446 GCF_001447785.1 Gekko japonicus
TCGCACCCCGATGGTACCCACATGGATGGACTCGCACCCTGATGGACCCACATATATTGTCTTTGGTTATGTATCTTGGCACTCAAGAGAGTGCGTGAGGATCTGGGTTTGGCCACTCGCGCTCAAGCTTAAAACTGGAGCTAGGGTTGCTGGGTTTTGAACTGAACCCTCTTAACAGCAGCTGGATCTGCAGCCGTTGCCGGGTGATCGTGTCATCTCCGAGCCACGAAAACCCACACATGCTGATGTTGGCATCCCAGGCCTTAGTGGAAGTCACAGAGATCGACCAGGCTGGCTTGGTTATTCCCCCCCCCCTTCCCCCGGCCAGTTGACAACCTCACACAGAGCAGGATTACGCTGTAACTCTCTGAGTTTCAGAAGCAGAAGTCCTTTCTCTCATCATAGTCTCTCCGCGAACACACACATTGGTTCTGTGGAGAGCAACA
>NW_015188590.1:0-433 GCF_001447785.1 Gekko japonicus
CATTTATCCTCCACTGAAAATGTTTCTTCCTCTCTTTTGACATCCAAACAATTGGGTTATGGTCAGAGTTGGTTTTTGGCAAAATGTCCACTTTTTGTGTTTTTAATGCAATGTCCCCTGACATCCAAATCATATCAATCCTGGAAAAAGAATTATGTCTATTGGAGTAAAAAGTAAAGTCTTTAATTTTAGGATTCCATTTTCTCCAAACATCTTCCAATTTCTCTTGTTCCATCAGCTTGAAAAAAACTTTAGGCAATTTTCCGATCTTTTCATCTATTTTTTTTGACTGACGGTCCAGTTTGTTGTTTACTGTACCGTTAAAGTCTCCTGCTAAAACGATCTGCTCATAATTTACTTGATCCAGTTCTTTCGTCAAGTCCTTGAAAAAATTCTCTTTTGTGCCATTAGGTGCATACACATTAACAATCAA
>NW_015188591.1:0-444 GCF_001447785.1 Gekko japonicus
AGCAAATGGATTTCCCCTTTGGGTGGAAGTGTGTGATGTGGGTCCTGCGGGTTCCTCATTTTGTGTGGTTTTCCTTTGCAGGGATGGCTGTCAGACAATCATTACAAGCAGGAACCTGCAGAAACCAACAGAGGTGAGTGCATGAGACATTGCAGTAAGATTTTAAAAAAGAGATTGGTGAACAATACAGCAGTGTTGGATAAGTTCCAAACGATGCACAGCATCTGATGAACGATGGGCTGAATATTTTGAGTAATTTCTGTTAAGATCGACATCTGCATTTTGATAGCTTTGTGCTATTGGAACTCGTAAAACTGTACCAGTTTGACGGCTCTCCTAACAGCCCATGAAGTTATGATTTGTTGTATGTAAATGTTATATAAAATGAAAATTAAAAATTAAAAAGAACTTCATCCCACAGCTTGAAAATTTGATATAACCTGT
>NW_015188592.1:0-464 GCF_001447785.1 Gekko japonicus
TTGGGACATGGAAAGAAGCACTCTGTTTCTACACATCTGTTTTAAAAGAAACATTCTCCTTATGGAAGGGTAACACACGTGTTACACTGGGACACAGAACGTCTCTTGCCTTGAAGACACTTTGGGGTTGCCATAAGTCAGCTGTGAGTTGGTAGAAAAAACCACAGACTAATATGGCTACCTACCTCAAACTATATTAAGGGATACAGCAAAGTTTGAGGCCAGTGGCACCTTTAAGACCAACAATGTTTTATTCTGGGTATAAGCTTTTGTGTGCATGCACCCTTCTTCAGATACATTAAAACAGATGTCACCAACTGTTACACAGAGGTAGAGGGTGGGGAGGGTGTTGCCAGGAATGGCTAATTAGAGTCAAGATGCATAAATAACTGAACAATAGCTAAAATTGATTAAGGCAACTGGTAAAACCTGGGAAAACAGCAAATTAGCATACAGCATAATAA
>NW_015188593.1:0-446 GCF_001447785.1 Gekko japonicus
TGCCCTGGTCCTGGTCTTCCCCCTAAGCCGGTCCTGACTCACTGGTTAGCCTCTCTGCACCAGTTGGCAGCCTGCTTTAGGTTACAGCCTTCCTGTTTTCACAACTTCCACGTCCGTTCTAACGTCTTGCAGCTTTGCTTCTGCTCAACTTGTTTTTGCCCCTGCCAGCGGAGCTGCCTTTCCACTGGGACTTTAGAGACAGGAATGCAGTGCTGAGAGGAGGATTTGGCCAAGCTACCTGTAGTGGAGCCCGGGAGTACTTCCCTTGCACTCTTCTGATGCTTAGGTCTACCCCATTCTTTGCTCATTTGAGACAAGATTAGCAGAATACGTTGAAGGAACTGGTCTTGGGGAACGGAAACAGAGAAAACTGAAGCTGCTAGAAGTGGGAAGACAATGTTTTAAAATGACAGATGCCCCATGAAGGGGTTGAGAGGTGAAGTGGA
>NW_015188594.1:0-447 GCF_001447785.1 Gekko japonicus
TTTGAAAAATCCTATTAATTGTGATGTTGCAATGGTGGTGGACTTCCACTTCTAAGCGCAAATTCCGTGTTGCGTGTGATGTCCGAGCGGCGGAAATCACACGCGAGAGGTCATTCTGGCTCCCCCAGCTCTTGCGGGGCTCTTTAAAAAGTTATGGCTGGCGGCGGCAATGGCGGTGGCCGCGGGAGGTGGGTGGGGGGCGAGTGGTTCCTCCGCCTCCCTGAGCCCCGGGGTGGTGGACGGACTCCTAGGGGCAAATTCCACCTTCCCTTCTCATGGCACCCTCTCCCAAGGAGCTCCAACCAAAAAAGGGCTCCGAGACGGTGAAGAAGGGAGGAAGGGAAGGAGCGGGGCGTTGAGCTGGAAACGGTTTCGGCCAGTGCGCCTGTGCCGCACGCAAGGGTGCCGGTTGGGTGGGCTTAAGCGCCCGGGGGAACCGCTGATAGG
>NW_015188595.1:0-436 GCF_001447785.1 Gekko japonicus
TTCTTTCTCTCCTTATTTCCTTCTCTTCCTCCCCCCCCTCTCATTTCAGTATTTCTTTTCTCCTCTTAATGTTAATAAACTTGTTGCCCCAATCCTATTTCTGGACTTTTATTCAGAAAATTGGTTTTGTCTTGTCTTTTTTTTCAGTTTAGCTATTATTATGGTTGATTAACTTGGCTTATTTTCATTGATCTTAAACAATAAGCTTCTGAGCACCTGTGGCATACCTGAATGTTCACTTTCTCACAGTCCTCACTAAAGCTTTACTTTTTATTATCCCCCTGACCCATTTCTGAGCCTTGATTTTTCTGCCCTCAGTCAGTCCTGTATGTTAATTCACTTCCCCACCCACTAGCTCTACTCCTTGTCCTATTAGATTGTTAGCCTGAAGGGAGGATTTTTAAAAAATCTTTGAACATTTGTACAGCACTTTTGA
>NW_015188596.1:0-434 GCF_001447785.1 Gekko japonicus
GTGGAGGAGTGGGGAATCAAACCATTTCTTCCAGACTAGAGTCCACACCATCCATAAGGCATAAACTCCTTTATGAAGGTCTCCTTTCGATATAAACCAAGGCATATGTGGGCTTCCCCTCATCTTTTTGAACAGGTTACACATACAAATCAGAACATTAAATGAAAGTCCTATGATTCCACATCGTGCAGCTAACTCTCTGTGACAGTGACATTGAACCAGAAAGCCCTTTCAGGCAACACTAGACAAAGCAAAATGAAATAGACAGTTGCTTTAAACACTTCTAGGGGGAGGCAGGGTCAAGAATACATCAAATAACCTGGATATATATTGGTAGCAGCTTCTGTGATACAATAAAGATCTAAGTGTGACCTCAATTTTCTGATAACTTCACACCTATAAAGGCATGTTTTCAGACTCTGAAACTACATCTC
>NW_015188597.1:0-441 GCF_001447785.1 Gekko japonicus
GTTTAGATTTATACATACAATTGGGAACTCGGCAACTGATAGAAATCAGATAGATGTTGCCCTGCAACTTTCTGTCAACACACTCAGCTGAGTGTGATCTGCTGTGCTCATTTTATTTTGCTGTTAGAAAGATTTATAGCTTGTTCAGCAATGAACTGGGTTGTCTGGTGTCACCCCTCCCCCCATTATTTTTTAAAAACATTTGATCTCATGTTAAGGTAGTCATTAAGTTAAACAGAAATCACTGTTCAATTAGCACTTGTAAGCAAGAACCAAATGTTCTACTAGGGTTGCCAAGTCCATCTTCCACCCCCAGCGGGATACTTTGGGGGCGTTCCTGGAAGGGGCGGGGCATCCCCGACGTGATGACATCACATTGGGGGCGTCCACCGCCCCCCCGCCCATGCGCCAAATCTCCAGAAACGGAAGTTCCCTGCACTT
>NW_015188598.1:0-443 GCF_001447785.1 Gekko japonicus
ATTAACAGAGCCAAGACTGTACAATTTCCCAATGCTTCACTAACAGTGGGGACCCCTTCTCAAACCGGGACTCTTTTTGTCTAATGCCTCTTCTGAGTGATTACCGGTCATTCCGGTCCATACAGGACCATTTCCCTATTATGCCCCACTACCCTGAAGGCACAGTTTTCCTATAACTAGGCACCCAAACCAGCCATGTTTGGTTCAGTCTTTTGGGATGCGTACCGGCTGGATCCCCCCTCTCTCTTGGATCTTCACAGATGTGCTTGCTGGCTGGGCCATCTGCTCTTTGCCGTGGACTCTTCTCTTCAGAAGGTAGCTATTACCTTATCAACGCCTCACCCTCTATTGTCTCTGATCTCTTAAGATCAATTCACCCCTTTATTTCCTAGCTCTCATGTGTGTGCATGATTTTTTTTATTGAATTAGCTGAATGTATTAGG
>NW_015188599.1:0-446 GCF_001447785.1 Gekko japonicus
GCAGCTCTAGTGCGAAATCAGCCATTGTAGTGCTATTTCTTTCAAGACATTTTCATAAGTGTCTTGAAAGACACTTTAATATCATACTAAGGCTTAAAGGTGAGTGATATAACATTTCGGAGCAGTAGGAATGGTTTGGAAGCCATCTTCCATGAGTTGTTTTCTATTGCCCCAGAAGGTCGGAACAGAGCCAATGGGTTGAAATTACATGAAAAGAGTTTTTGGCTAAACATTAGGAAGAACTTCCTGACAGAGCAGTTCCTCAGTGGAGCAGACTTCCTCAGGAGGTGGTGGGCTCTCCTTCTTGGGAGGTTTTTAAACAGAGACTAGGTGACCATCTGACAGCAATGCGGATTCTGTGAACTTGGGCAGATCATGAGAGGGAGGGCAGGACGGGTTGCCTCAGTGCTTCGTTCGTGTGGCCATTTCTTACATGCCCAGGGAAA
>NW_015188600.1:0-442 GCF_001447785.1 Gekko japonicus
AAAACAATCCAGTCATAAGGCCATCCCCTGGCCGTGGTCTTACTTACCAGTTATGCTTGCTGCATGGCCAGAAGGATATTCTCATGCACGCAGCCAGCTTTAGAATGCAGTCCCTTGCATGTTTTCAGTTGGAGAAAAAGTGCCAAAAGGCAAAGATGTTCCCATTCGTCTACAGCTGAATTACTAGCCCTTATGTAACAGCTTGCGTACCGAATCCTCACTGACCCACGGTTTATGAAGCTGCACCACCAAGTCTGTGATGGACACACCACTGAAACACATTGGCTTGGATCCTAAGGTCGTGTTCTGTCCACGTAGCGCCAGTTCCTCTGGTAGAATAACTTCTCCATCTGTCGTGAAAGGGAGGGAGAACTTTACAGAACCCTCCATCTTATTGCCTACTTGCCAGGGCAAGTATTAAGCATGTTACACTTCATTGCAG
>NW_015188601.1:0-445 GCF_001447785.1 Gekko japonicus
ATTCGCGGGAGCCAGACCGGAAGCCCTAACGATAAACGTCTTGATTGGTTATTTCCAGAATCCTGGTGGGCTATTGGGCTCCAAGTTCAGCCTGTCTCAGGTAGAACTTGTCCTGGAATGTTTCAGTCCCAATACATAACAATCATGCAGATCGAGAGGCTTATCTCTGGGACCGCCTCTCTCACTATGCCCCCAGAAAAGTGTTATGCTCTGGGAATAAGAACCTCCTGGTGGTCCCTGACCCGAGAGAGATCCGGCTGTCCTCAACTAGGGACAGGGCCTTTTCAGCCATGGCCCCCACCTGGTGGAACTCTCTGCCGGAGAACATCCGTGCCCGGGACATTGTTCCGTAGGGCATGTAAGGCAGAGGACAGTGATGTTCCGCCAGGCCTTTGGCTGAGTACAGTGATGTCTTTGAAGAAGAAGATGATGAGGAGGAGGAGAT
>NW_015188602.1:0-426 GCF_001447785.1 Gekko japonicus
TCTAGGTATTCCTCCACCCAGAGCTGGCATCCTCCCAGAGCTGGCATCCACCCAGAGCTGGCACCTGCCCCCAGACACTTATCAGCTGGCTGGTGGGTTGGGTTGCCAGCTGCTAGGTCTGTGTGAGGGATCCCCTGCTTTCGGGGGCTTCTCCCCACCATGGACCAGCACAGGGACAGTCTGGTTTTTGGGCACAACTCTATGGTCTGAGGGCAAATTTACCATAGAATTTTGCCCAAAAACCAGAGTGTCGGCCCTGGAGGACACGAAGCTGTTCCTGTTGGCAGCAGAGGATAAGACTTGCAGTAATGGGTTAAAATTTTGGACAGAAAGGTACCGGCTGGATGTTGGGGGGGGGAGATTACAGTAAGAGTCATTCAGCAGTGGAATCGGCTGTTTAGGAAGGTGGTGAGCTCCCCCTCACTG
>NW_015188603.1:0-439 GCF_001447785.1 Gekko japonicus
AAATCCCCTCGTGTGAACGGGACCTTGGAGTGTCTTTGGTGCAGAATTAAAAGGGGTTTTTTAGCATATAGTTCAGAGCTAGTTCAAACATTACTCTGAGTGCCATCAAAAAGTTCTTCCCTGTGTTGGTTGTTGGGAAATGGACTAATTTATGGTTTTATATCTGCTACACACGCTACACATGGACTGTGCACACATCTGTATACCATGAGCCAAAGAAAGCAGTTTGCATCACCTACTGTGAGAGAGAGATTTCACATAGGGAACGCTTGCCTGCATTTTATGTTAATGTAGCTTGCACACACTCAGCGCAAGGCATTGTGGGAAGAAGAAACACATGCTAGCCATTGTGAGCAGAGAACAACTAAGAGGAAGAATTCCCCCATTACTGGAGAGACTGGATGTCGCGTAGGACATGGACCTGATCTGCATTTGAATT
>NW_015188604.1:0-436 GCF_001447785.1 Gekko japonicus
GGCCGAGGGCCAGCAGAACGGCCCACCAGTGCCTTCCTGGCTGCCCCCCCGCTCCAGTGGCACTGCCCTACTCCACTCCCCGCCCCTGCCTCGAGAAGGACAGCGCTCTAGTTGGCCTGCCTACTCAGAAGGAAACCCCACACTCAGGTCGAGAGGCTGGGCGGCGCATGTGTGGGCGGGACTCTAGGAACACAGCCAGTGGAAAACAGGACAGCTACTGAGTGGCAGTTCAGGCAGCCAACTGATTTTGGCACACATAGAACTTTGCCACCCAAAAATGCAATTATTAATAAGGAGAGATTCAAATGGTCTTTGTCCTTGTTGCCTGGGTAAAATTGATACTTTATCTCATAAAATTCTGAAATCTTCCTTTTATCCTGTTTTTAGAAATTGGTGGACTTTACCTCTTTTATCACATTTATAATTCAGTAATTCT
>NW_015188605.1:0-419 GCF_001447785.1 Gekko japonicus
GCCGTGCTGCGTCCCCTCGTCGCTGTGTCACCCAGCTCCGCCTTCCGTTCAGATTGGTCGTTGTTTCCTGGATTCGCCGCTGTTCTGCCACCATTACTCTCGCCGTTCCGCTCTGTCTGTTGCCATCGCCGCCATCGACCGCACTCCTGGCGCACCCAGGAGGGTGCCTCCCTGCCAACTAAGGCAGGTACCCATTTATCTACTTGTGTGTTACTTTCGAACCGCTGGGTTGGCGGAAGCTGGGACTGGGACCGGGGGCTCAACCCGGCCGCGGTGGGGATTCGAACAGCCATTGTGGCTCTTCGCTATAGATGTTACCTGCAGGCGTCGTACTGCCTGCACCACCGCTCCCTATATTTACCCTCGCCTCGAATTTTCTACCGCAGCATTTGTATGGTGTGGTCTCCCTTAAAATTCCA
>NW_015188606.1:0-463 GCF_001447785.1 Gekko japonicus
CAGCTGCAGTTTTACTCAGCTAGGAAAGTTAACGGCTCTTTGTTTTGCCCGCGTGCTTGAGATATATCCATGAGCTTATGCTTACCGGGGGGATGTTTGATTCTAGTATAAGTCAGAGGCCCTTGTATAGGCGGCCATTCCTGACACAAGCTGTACACGTGTCTCTAGTACTAGATCTACCAATAAACAGTTATCTTCTTATGAAGCCCTGTGTTGAGTAACCTGACTAAAGACCCTGACACTTGTGAGCAAAAATTCTACTATGTGAGTTCCTGGCATTAAAGTTGTGAGCAGGTGATTTGGCGGCTGCATAAATTGGTTTGCTCTGGAGCCATCCTTCGTAAGCTAAGACAAAAATGTGTGAGCCAGAGGCTAAAAACCTGAGTAGTTCACACTAACTCAGCTTAGAGGGAACACACTGGTCCTGACTGGTACTGGGTCACCACACCTTAAAAAGGATATT
>NW_015188607.1:0-436 GCF_001447785.1 Gekko japonicus
GTAGTCCAGATCTGCTCATTTTGCAAAATCGTTGTCTGAGGCAGGGTTCCCCAATGTGACACCCGTAAGTGCCATGGTACCCACCTGTACTTTCCTTAGCGCCTGCCAAGCTTTTCAGAAAGTGAGCAGGACTTGTCATTGGCTGGCTGCCCTCATTCAAAGAAAAAGGTTTTCACAGTGGAGAATCAGGAGGACTGGTAAGCACCTGGGCTTTCCTTAGTCAATGTGTGGTTCCCTTCCTACCCTCTTCGGGCTTTCCTTCTTCCCAGCAAATGTGAGGGGAATGGTATCCCATTTGGCTGTTCTTCCTGTGGCAGCCATTTTGGGTTTGGTGCACTCCACCCCCTCTCAAAATTCCAAAGGTGTCTTCAAGTTCAAAAACTTTGGGGACTTCTGGCCTAAACCATAGAATTTAAGCCCAGAATATACACAACCC
>NW_015188608.1:0-423 GCF_001447785.1 Gekko japonicus
AACGTTGCCACTGTAATCTCAGTTCATGAAAGCACAGTTCATGATTAAAAGCACCGAAAATGCACAAACAACAAACACAGCTTTTATGTATTTTAGAGAAATGCATGAGTACAGACAACTTAGTTCGGCCTTTGGAATTATAAGATAACTAGCTTGATACTCGTACTTCGCTATGGTATTTAACTTCCGTAAATCCAGTTATAATACTGATGATGTAAAGTTTGAAATGTAACATTTGTTGTAGGAATTCTAATGGAGAAGATTGTAGTGTAAAAAATGAAGTGAGACATATGTACTCCCCCCCCCTCTACTGAAGGACCTCTCTGTAGACTGCTGGGGCAGGCTCCCTCATGGCTTTAAGCACCCTGAAACTGCTAGTGCACCTGACAGGCAACTGTGTAGGAGGTGGGGGGAGTGTGTTGG
>NW_015188609.1:0-430 GCF_001447785.1 Gekko japonicus
TCTTATGTTCTTATGTTCTTATGATCTACTTCATTATTGAAGATGCTGCTTTTTCTGTTCAGCTTTCTCAGGGGCAAACTAGACAGGACATGGGACAGTTATATTTGCAGTTTTAAAAGACTGACAGGAATCACAGCTCTCAACTCAAAATAGTTCAATGCATCATCAGCGACTTACAACCTCCACTGGATAATGTCAGTTTTCTTTCACAAGTACTGGGGGGCAAACCTTTTCTTGCACACAGGCAGCCTCCCAATCTCAAACAACTCCTCACCCACAATAATACAACATCTAATTTGAACATTCATAGACACCACCTTATACCAGAAACCTGCTGATCAATAAACATATCTACATGCATCCAGCTACCATCCTAAACACACTATTGGGCCTAATGACAGCAACTACACCATCTCGGGCTCATTCACTT
>NW_015188610.1:0-435 GCF_001447785.1 Gekko japonicus
TGCCTTCCCTGAACGCCAAAGCCTTCCCTTTAAATTGTGTTCTTCTAGCCTTAGAGTCCAGGGATGTGGGCTATTGCATGAGGGGAGAAGAGCCCCTCCCTCCCTCCCTCCCTTCCTCCCTCCCTTCTCCAGGCTGCAAAGTTCCCAGTGGTGGGACCGTGCTTCCAACCCAAGTACAGACCTTGACACACCAACGGCCGAACTCTGAGTAAGGCAGTTTCATGTATCCACGGTAGTTGCCACGTGGTTCTTTTGCAAAGTGAGGAGGGAAACATTGTGGTTGGTTCTGCCTCCTGTGGCAGCCATTTTGCATTTGCCTGTGCTTCTTGTAGCAGCCATTTTGGGTTTGGGTTTGTTTGCCTCCTGTAGCAGCCATCTTTGAGTGGCGCTCACCACACCCCTCTCCAAATCCCAAAGGTGCCCGCAGGCTCAGAA
>NW_015188611.1:0-450 GCF_001447785.1 Gekko japonicus
AGCAGGCTGTGTGTCGTCAGAATTCCAAAAGTGCCCAGAGGTCCAAAAATGTTGGGGATCCCTGGGTTAGAGGATAGGACTAGGATCTGGGAACCCAGAGTTCAAATTCCCACTCTGCCATGGAAACTCCCTGGGTGAATCTGAGCAAGCCACACATTCTCTGGTCCTTTCTGCACTAGACCTTAAATCCTGGTTCAGCCCTGTCCCCGAACTTACATTCTGCACTAAACGCAACTGTGGGAGGGCTTCTAGTGTCCTGGCCCCACTGATGGACCTCCTGATGGCCCCTGCTCTTTTTGACCACTGTGTGACTCAGAGTGTTGGACTGGATGGGCCATTGGCCTGATCCAATATTGACTTATCTTATGTTCTTATGTCCCTGTGGAAGTGTAAGGGCTGTGTCTTTAAGGCAAGATAAGGGACCAAGTGGAGCTGCGGTGGCTCAAGTGG
>NW_015188612.1:0-439 GCF_001447785.1 Gekko japonicus
GATGGCTTTTCACCCCTTTTCTCTGGCTCTGTGTTCTCTAGGAAGGACAGGTGGAGCCACAGAAATGTGGGGGAAGCCCCCCCACTTTTTCCACTGGCAAGAGCAGGGTGAGGGGGAAACCAGAAGCTCCTTCACAAGCTGTCATAGTCCCACTGTATACCACATTCGTCAGGCCGCATCTGAAGTATTGTGTGCGGTTCTGGAGGCCTCGCTTCAAAAAAGGAAGTGGACAGAATGGAGCGGGTGCAAAGGAGAGTGACGAGGAGGATGATCGGGGGCCTGGAGACCAAGCGCTATGAGGAGAGGCTGAGGGACCTGGAAATGTTCAGTCTGGAGAGGAGGAGGTTGAGGAGGGACATGATGGCTCTCTTGAAGTATTTGAAGGGATGACACTTAGAGGGGGAGGGCAGGGAACATAAGAACGTAAGAGAAGACAATG
>NW_015188613.1:0-407 GCF_001447785.1 Gekko japonicus
TCCATGCTTGTAGCCGCCACAGAGTCTATCCGCCAAAGCAGACATTTTATCAAGGGGGGAGGGTTGATCTCTGCCATCTGGAGATTGGTTATAATTCCAGGAGATTTCCAGGCCGCTGCCCCTGGAGGCTGGCAAACCTAAAATATCTAAATAAATACAACAGTCGCTTTCACTGGAGTACATTAGGGAGGACACTTTGCCACAGTGAGCAATACTTAGGCAAAAAAAGGATGCCGTTCCATAACGGGCATCCAGCACTCAAAGAAATGATGATAAAACTGATGGTTTAATGAGAGAACGGTTTGATTATGAACAGGGTTACCAACCTCCAGGTAGTGGCTGAAGATCTCCTGCTATTACATCTGATCTCCAGGCGATAGAGATCAGCCTCCCTGGAGAAAATGGCT
>NW_015188614.1:0-431 GCF_001447785.1 Gekko japonicus
AATAAAAGAATATCAGACACCATTTTTTTTAAAAAACCCATCTAATTAGGGTTGCCAGCTCTGAGTTGGGAAATAACCCAGAGATTTTGGAGATGAAGTCTAGGGAAGGCAGGGTCTGGGGAGAGAAAGGACCGCAGCAGGGACTAATGCCATAGTGTCCACTCTCCAAAGCAGCCATTATCTCCAGGGGAACTGATCTCTATCATCTGGAGACCAGTTGTAATGGTGGGAGATCTCCAGGCCCCACCTGGAGGTTGGCAACTGTACTCCTAACGCATTCCTAATAATCAGTCACCGTCAAGGTAACAGTGATAGCAACACCCTTCAAAGCCTAGGGGATGAAATCATCTCTACCTGGCACCCACAACTCAAACTTGGCACAATGTGGGCATTTCTGGGGATGGCATCTCACTACCAGAGCACCACCACCA
>NW_015188615.1:0-427 GCF_001447785.1 Gekko japonicus
CTTCAAAGATGGAGGTTCTGTGGCCAGGTCTCATAATTGAGGTGCCAAGCCCCTTGGCGGCGTACCTCCAACATCAGTGCCAAGAACCTGGGTGTGTTCCTGGATGCCTCCCTATCTATGGAGGCCTAGGTCACAAACAGTGCCAGGCATTTCTCCAGCTGCGCCAGGTCAGGCAACTGGCCCTCTTCCTGTCTCACCCAGACGTAGCCCCAGTAATTCATGAAATGGTGACCTCCAGGCTAGACTACTGCAACATGCTCTACGCAGGGCTGCCCTTGAGACTGACACAGAAATTACAGCTTCTCCAGAATCTCCATGAGGACCAGATCAGGTTCGAGGTTCTGGTACTGACCTTCAAGGCCGTGAACAGTCTGGGACCAGTAAATCTACAGGACCGTATCCTCCCAGTACACCCCCTGAAGAGCAT
>NW_015188616.1:0-421 GCF_001447785.1 Gekko japonicus
GAGAGAAAAGTGAGAAGTCTAGAATGAACTTTTGCTTTTTATTTACTTTCAAAAGAGGGGGGGTTAAAGGGTGACAAAGACAGTTAGTAGAAGTGCAAGGATTTTGTTATGTACGTGGAAATACATGTTATACGGAACTGAGGTAAATAGTTAATAAAAATGAACATGATTTTTGCAGCACCTTAAAAACTAACTAGTTTTTATTCTAGCACTGAACACTTCACAAATGTTTGTGCTGGCAAAAACCTGTTAGATTTTCAGGTGCCACACAATTTAAGGTTGTGTTATTGTTTTAGTTGCAAAGAGGGAAGATATGTCTTTGGCATAGGGTTGATTCTCTTTGGAAGAAAGGGATGGAGGCGCAAACATCTGACAAGAACCTGGTTTACTCCAGCACCAAATTCACCTCAGATAGACTCAC
>NW_015188617.1:0-418 GCF_001447785.1 Gekko japonicus
GCATCCTCAACTGGCTAAAGATCTCTCCCAAAGAGCAGCTGATAGAAACTCCAGGACAGTGTGTGTGTGATAAAGTACTGTCAAGCTGCTTCTGACTTATGGCGACCCTGTGAACGAATGACCTCCAAAAAAGTCCTATCTTTAACAGCCTTGCACAGGTCTTGGAGACTGAGGGCCCTTGTGGCTTCCTGGAGAGAGGCATGCCAAAATCTGGGGAGAAAAACTGGAAGCAGGTAAAGATACACACATGCACACACTGTCCATGCTTGCCTGACAGCCACACCCTCTAGCCTTTGCAAGTTGTTTGGAGGCGGGTTGTGGTTCCGTGAGTTGGATGACAGCTCCATGGGACTAATTCAACAGGGAAGGCATTTGATCTCATGGGGACAGGGAATTCAATGTTCCCTCTAAGCTGTGG
>NW_015188618.1:0-419 GCF_001447785.1 Gekko japonicus
TGGGACAAAAAATCCCATCTTCAAGTATACGTTAAAGGGGTATGAACTTGCTGAGACTGGGAGGGAAAATGATAGTGGGTAACTCAATGAAAGTGTCAACCCAGTGTGCTGCAGCAGTTAGAAGGCAAACTCTATGATAGGGATTATTAGGGAACAGACTGAAAATAGAACAGCTGATATTATGCCATGATAGGATTTTATAAACATTACGCATGGAGTGGAGAGAGTTGACAAAGATAACTTTTTCTCCCTCTCCCAAAATACTAGAACTTGGGGATCATCTGATGAATCTGATGGGCAGTAGGTTCAGGACGGGCAAAAGGAAATACTACTTTATGCACAGAGTGAATAAACTGTGGAATTTGCTACCAGGGTAAGTAATGATGGCCCAAGGAATAAACAGCTTTAAAGGGGGATTA
>NW_015188619.1:0-411 GCF_001447785.1 Gekko japonicus
GAGTCTGGGGAAGGTGGAGTTTGGAGGAGATTGGATTTAATCCACAGGCAGCGTTTGGCACCCTTTAATGAGGCAGTGAGAACATACACACTCTCCCCCCCAAAATCAATAGTAAGGGCAGATGAAGTGCAAAGGTACCCACCTCCTCCCCGCTTAGCTTCAGGACTTGAAACTTGAGCGATTTCACATTCCCTAACCTTCGCTCTCGGTGGCTGAAGCAAAACAGGTTTCTTGTGAAACGAGCAGGCTGAAAGATGGGGGGGGGGGAGAGATTTTTTTCCTTCTCAGGCTGCTGTGTGATTTATTCCCTCTCTGGAAAGCCAAAATCCCCACAGGAAGCCTTTGTCTGTGTTCTGCGCTGGTGACATTTCGCCTCCTAAACTTCTCCTTGCGGGCTCACACATTTCCTCC
>NW_015188620.1:0-416 GCF_001447785.1 Gekko japonicus
CAATGTCATGACCCGAGCTGACCTAGAGGCCTAAATAGGCCTAAATAGGCAACCAGTGTTCCCCATGGCCCACTCCCGCCTAGGACATCCACCATGCCTGACTCTACACAGGCCAGAAGGCCCAAGCTACCCTGCCAAGGCCGCCCTCTCAGACCTTCAGTGGGCCCTCAGGACAAAGATAGGGACCAAGTTGGGAGGGGGGGAATGGCCCCAACACTTACCTGTGCGGCCCTGGAACCATGTCCAAGGGCCACTGGAGCTCTCCGCCAAGATGAAGACGCTGCCGCCGAAGCCAAGTCGGTCGCTGCTGCTGCCTTAGCCCCGTCGCAATGATCCTGGGGCCAAAATGCTGATCCGCGCCTGCCAAGGCCTGCCTAAGCCACTCCCCAGCTTCCGGTCTGGCTCCCGCGCATGGC
>NW_015188621.1:0-397 GCF_001447785.1 Gekko japonicus
AACACCTTTAAAAGGGGATTGGAAAGATTAATGGAGGCTACCAAACACAAATGTAGAGTTCATGTGGAGACTAGCAGTAATATATAGTGTCTGATACTGTAATTACGAAAACAACAATGTTTTATGTACAATAAGTTGATTTAACTTGTATGTAAGCTACACTGTTATCATCGCAAATATGTTCTTGTATGTTTTTGAAATACCAATAAAAAACTTTTTAAAAAAATGTGGGATTTGCTGCCGGAGGATGTGGTGATGGCCACCAGAATAAACAGCTTGAAAGGGGATTGGACAGATTCATGGAGCACATGTCTATCAGTGGCTACTAGCCATGGGAACTGAAGGGAATTTCCACGTTCAGAAGCAGCCACCCTCTGAATCCGAGTGCCAGGAGGCA
>NW_015188622.1:0-394 GCF_001447785.1 Gekko japonicus
ACAGAGAATTATGTTCCACTTGCATAGCAGTTAGCCAAGCCTGCTTTTCTGATTCTGGCAACCTCAACACCTCTTGATAGCTTTGCATTACTTTTACATAGACATGATTAACATCTGTGACCTCGAACCCGTATCTAACTGGTGGTATTCCTTTTGTACTCCGAGAAGACACTCTTGGGATTTGTCTCTCACTCTCTTCACCGTCAGAGGATTATTGAATAAGAGAATATTTAACCCATCAGTCTTTATGAGGTACTTGGCATAGAGTTGTCCAGCTCTGATGTCCCAATTACTTCTACAGATATTACCACACTAGTAAATTTTTGCATAAGTGGTACTAGCATAGTCTGTGCAGATTCCATTCTGACAGCCTGTTTGGTGTAGTGGTTAAGAG
>NW_015188623.1:0-396 GCF_001447785.1 Gekko japonicus
TTATGTAATGGTGTTTAAAAAATTTGTCATTCTTTTCTTTTCCATACCATAAATACGCATACCATCCAAATTTGCAGTCATGCCCATCCAGCATTAACAATTTTTAATTGTCCAAAGTAATCCACTGTTCTAACCAGTGGATTACCGCATCATGGTAAAGTTTAAAGTTTGGCAGTTGAAATCATCCTTGGCATCACACAAAATCTTCATTTTGATTCTAGGTTTTTTCCCACCCTAGACAAATTTTGATGCTTCCTTCTGCCAAGCATTTAAAACCTTTGACTCTCTCACGATTAGAATTGTCTGAAATAAAAACATCAAACGAGGTAAAACATTCATTTTAATCACTCATATTCTTCCCATTAATGGTTGGATGGGTTCACGGCAGAATATTAT
>NW_015188624.1:0-365 GCF_001447785.1 Gekko japonicus
TTTCCTTCTCCCAGACTTTTACTGCCTAACAGGCTGGTGAGTCTTGGTTGTCAAACTGCAACAAAGGAACACTGGTACATATCCAGGTCTTCAATATGCCCTCCCACAAGTCAATAAAAATTAAGAACTGTAGTTCTTGCAGGTAAGTGTGTAATATTCCATTACAATATTGTGGTCTGACTCTGGGAGGAGTTTAAACTTCAAACCCCTTCCCTTCACTCACCACACCTGAATAAAAGCCAAATAATATCAGCTTTTATTTAATATTTATTAGATTTATACCCAGCCCTCCCTGCCAAGGCAGGCTCAGGGTGGCTACTTCGTGTGGGGCTACTTTGGTTGCTGAATACAGATCTCTGATCTGT
>NW_015188625.1:0-358 GCF_001447785.1 Gekko japonicus
AAAGGTAACTTACCTATTCCTTGAGAAGTCGCTCTTGAACTCATTCAGCAGTCTTCTTTGGCTCTGCTACATCTCCACCACATGTGTATGAAGTTTGCGTCAACAATCCAGCAATCATCTTTAATCCCTTGATTAATTTTAGCTAATTTATCAGGGGTTAGATGTCAGTGACCTGGATAGCTCAGGCTACCTTGATCTCATGGAACCTTGGAAGCGAAGCAAGGTCGGCCCGGACTTGTATTTGGCATGGGAGACCTTCGAGGAATACAAAGGTCGCTATACAGAGGCAGGCAATGGCAAACCAACTTTCTTTGTCTCTTGTCTTGTTTTGGATGGCCCAGGCTAGCTCAGTCTCATC
>NW_015188626.1:0-304 GCF_001447785.1 Gekko japonicus
AACTCACCACCTCCCGAGACAGCTGATTCTACTCTTGCACAACTCTGTCAAAACGTTTTTCGTAAGATCCAGCCGGCACCTTCCTGCCTTTAATTTAAACCCATGATTGTGAGTCCTCTCCTCTGCCGCCCACAGGAGCAGCTCCCTGCCCTCCTCTGAGTGACAGCCCTTCGAAGAACTGGATGGGATATATGCGTCTGGCTGTTTTCTGACTTATGGCAAATAGAAACGGCAGCTTATTATTCTTGTCTGAGTCATGGGCAGGCCCTACAAAGAAGTGGCACCATAATATCCTAGGAGGTGA
>NW_015188627.1:0-437 GCF_001447785.1 Gekko japonicus
TCAGCTGTTAGGTTTAACAGCTGATGGGGAGGGGAAAGTGAAACTGACGAGAAGCAGCAGGGCACTTTCCCTGGAAGAGCCATTGAGGCCCCAGAGTGGCTGGGGAAGCCAGAATGATCTCTTGCGCTAGAGGTGGAATTTGCCCCTACGAGTCCAAGGCCACCACCCCGGGGCTCAGGGAGGCAAGGGAACGTTTCACCCCGCCCCTCCACCTGGGCGGCCGCCGCTGCCGTCGCCGAGAACAGTGACGGCGGCCGCAACTTGTGTTGCTGGGCACTGGTTACTATTTGTTCTGAATGCCCCTTCTGAAGGACACTGAAAATTCTATCTCTGCAAATGTTGCTATATTCATAGCCATGATGATTCAGTTTTACTCTAGTTGTAAAGTTGTTGGGTTTATGATTAATATTTGTTGCCTTGAAAACCATAACACCTCA
>NW_015188628.1:0-263 GCF_001447785.1 Gekko japonicus
CAAGGTAAGAAGAAAATTTCAGTTTTGTATGTGGTGAGGCAAAATCTACTGCAAAAAAAATCACATAACACACAGTTTTAGAAACATCAATGTGGGGAATTTCACTACTGCAGAAGTGGTCCCAGTAGCCCCTTAGAGATCCACAAGAGTTTCAGGGCATAAGCTTTCAAGAGTCAAAGCTCCCTTCATCAGACATGAGGTAGAAAGGATGAAAAGGTACCATGCATATTATAGTCCGCTTGATTAGAGCAGAGGGGAAATGC
>NW_015188629.1:0-244 GCF_001447785.1 Gekko japonicus
AAAGTCCAGTAGTAAACGGGTTCCGATGAACTTTCCCCTTTCTGATCACTCAAGTGTGCGCTCATGCCATTGGTGCAGCTACGAAGGGAGATGTGATCTCGCAAATGCAGGTCAAATTCCTCTGGAGGGAATAGCTTCGCTTCCCCTCTGCTTCAATTGGTGCGTGTGATCCCAGCCCATGTTTATTTTTTTATCAAGTATAGAATATCAAAACTCTTAGGCCAATCCGGCATGTAAGCACTAA
>NW_015188630.1:0-225 GCF_001447785.1 Gekko japonicus
GTGAGGGACAAGGTCAAGGAACATAGCTGAGCCCTCCCACCACTAACTGGGCATGTTGCCATTTATTTATTTACTTACTTCATTTCATTAACACCCTGCCCTTCTGCCCAGTGGGGACCCAGATTGGCTTACATTTTTTCCCCTCTCCTCCGCTTTATCCTCACAACAATCTTGTGAGGTAGGTAAGGCTGAGGGTATGTGAGTGGCCCAAGGTCACCAGCAAGC
>NW_015188631.1:0-492 GCF_001447785.1 Gekko japonicus
GAATCCCAACAAAGGTTATGGGCCCAGGTTGTTCCATTTCTACGTGCAGAGCTGACCATGTGTGTGACTTTTAAGAAGAGCACAGATGATTTCTTTTAAAAAAAATCATCTGTGCTCTTCCTGCCTGTTCACAGGTGGTCTCTGCACATTGCCAAGTAAACAAGTCATTGAAGGAGACTTCTGTAGGTTCCAGAGTAGTAGGTTGCACTGTGTACTCAGCTGGCTTAGAAGTTTGTAGGATGTTGCTTTCATCATAAGAACATAAGAACATAAGAGACGCCAATGTTGGATCAGGCCAAAGGCCCATCCAGTCCAACACTCTGTGTCACACAGTGGCCAGAAATACCAGTGCCATCATCAACATGTACCACATTGCATTCCTTAATTGTGCAAGTTTTAGGGTCTAGGATTCTGTAGCCTCTTCCTCCAAGAGCGTAACCCGCTAGGATACCAGGCTCTGCTTTTGCGTCAAGTTTGCCCCTTCTCTCTTTT
>NW_015188632.1:0-470 GCF_001447785.1 Gekko japonicus
AAGCTTGTTATTCCTGTTTTGTCTTTGCACCTGTTAAAACATCTTCATCATGTTATAGGCTAATTTGCTGTGCACCCCCTGCCTATATGTATGAACTGTTAACTTCCATTTCAATGTATCTGAGGAAGTGTGCATGCACACAAAAGTTCATGCCTTGAATAAAACTTTGTTGCTCTTAAAGGTGCCACTGGACTTTAAATTTGTTCTACTGCTTCAGACCAACATGGCTGCCCACTTAGCTCTTTTTTTAGACATTCATTCTCTCAAGACACTCTTTTTGAGTGTTTATCATTATCTATTACACATGGTTGTTTCACTTAGCCATAAGAAATCATTTCTAAACATTATCCAATGTGTGTATGTGTGTGTGTGTGTGTGTGAGAGAGAGAGAGAGAGAGAGAGAGAGAGACTATATGAGACTGTGCATTCTAACTGTAAAAGAGATGTTTTGTTTTGCTTTGCTTTGCTTT
>NW_015188633.1:0-212 GCF_001447785.1 Gekko japonicus
TGATTTGGTCCATGAAAAGTCATCTCTACCACTGGCATAGGGGACCCAAAGAGGCTGACAACATCCTTCTCTCTCTCTCCATTTTATCATCACAACAACCCTGAGTGGTAGGTTAGACTGAGAGGGGGTGACCAACCCAAGGTCACCCAGCAAGCTTCCATGACAGAGTGAGGATTTAAACTCTTTAAAATGTGTGAGCCAGAGGCTAAAAA
>NW_015188634.1:0-383 GCF_001447785.1 Gekko japonicus
TACTGCCGGAGCTCCGCTCCTGTGCGCTAGTGCAGGAAATGACCCCTGCTGCTGATACCTTTCCTAGTGCCTGCCTAGTGTTTTTAGAAAACACGCGGGGCCAGATGAGGATATTGGATGTTTGATCGGCTGTAAAGGTTTTTAAAAGCTCTGATTTGGCAGCAGCTGTTACCAGAGCTCAGAAATCTTCACTGTGTGACTGAAGTGAAGCTGCAGCTGCCATTCTGTGGCTCGCTCCACCTCCTATGTGGTTGGATCCACAATGCTGTGTCAGAATTCCAAAGGGGCCCAGGCAAGCCCACTGTTGTCAGATCTCAGAAGCTAAGCAGGGCCAATCCTGGGAAGTAGTTGGACGAGAGACTTCCAAGGAATACCAGGGCTGG
>NW_015188635.1:0-469 GCF_001447785.1 Gekko japonicus
GACCCCACAGCTTAGAGGGAGCACTGCACGGGGCTGCCCCTGAGGGTTTCAAAGCTACAGATGGTATAGGATGCTGCTGGGCTTTTTTTGTAGAAAAAGCCCAGCAGGAACTCATTAGCATATTAAGCCACACCCCTGACAGACAAGCTCATTGGGCACACTGTACACGGGGCCAGTGTTTCCTGTAAAATGAGTTAGCGTGAGCTAGCTCACAGATTTTTAGCCTCCGGCTCACACATTCTTGTCTTAGCTCAGGAAGGATGGCTCCAGAACAAAGTAATTGATGCAGCAGCCAAATTGCTCGCTCACAGCTTCTAATGCCAGTAGCTCACAAAGTAGAATTTTTGCTCACAAGACCCCACAGCTTAGAGGGAGCATTGCACGGGGCTGCCCCTGAGTGTTTCAAAGCTGCAGCTGGTATAGGATGCTTTGTCCAGTATGCTGAATGGAGCAGGTCACAGGGACCACG
>NW_015188636.1:0-465 GCF_001447785.1 Gekko japonicus
GGTAGGCAAATGTGGAAAGGACCCTGGGTTCAAATTCTCTTCAATCGCAAAGCTTCCTGGGTGACCTTGGACGACCCATCATTGTCTCTCAACCTAACCTACCTCCTGTTTTGAGGGTAACAGGAAGGAACTTACACACCACCCTGAACTACTTGGAAGAAGGGGGCGAACATGTAATGTATCACAATGTCTTGTATCTTAGGTTGTAGTTTACCTTTTCATTGATGTAGAAACACGAGGTATAAGTATTTATTTATTTATTTATTTATTATTTTGGGATTTATATCCTGCCCTACCCAAGCAGCTCAGGGTGGCTAACAGGCGGCCATGCCAGATTAAAATATAAAATACAATAAAATATCATTCCATACAGAATAAAATGGTGCTCTACAGTTCCACGACACCAAACTGACTCTCACTGACCCACCACCCTGAGCTACTTGGAAGAAGGGGGCGAACATGTAA
>NW_015188637.1:0-293 GCF_001447785.1 Gekko japonicus
TTTTCAGTGGCCAAGTTCAGCTCTAAAATAGTGTTGGCAACCGCGGGTCAGACCTGTGGATCCTGTGATGACTCGTTTGGCCCGGCTTAGAGTGTTCCCGCTGCAATAAGGCTGGTTTCTCCTCCTCCTCCTCCTCCTCCTCCTCCTCCTCTTATTGAAAGGATTAAAAACCAAACATCTGCAACAGAGAGAACCACCACCATTCTCATCTTGAGATTCTTTCAGAGGCAAACAGAGCAACCTCCATTCACGGACGGGAGGGCTCTGAGGATGCAGACCGGGAAGCAGGGCTA
>NW_015188638.1:0-422 GCF_001447785.1 Gekko japonicus
ACCACGACGGCCCCAGCGGTTCCCACTCCGACGACCTCGGGAACCGGGGTGCCCTTGAGGACAGCCCCATGGATGACGGCAATCCCCAGAGGGCCGGTGTCAACAATTGGTGGTGCCACACAGTGTTCCCTCTAAGCTGTGTAGCCCTGCGAGCAAAAAGTCTACTTTGTGAGCTGCTGGCATTAAAGTTGTGAGCGGGTGATTTGGCTACGGCATAAATTAGTCTGCTCTGGAGCCATCCTTCCTGAGCTAAGACAGAAACGTGTGAGCCAGAGGCTAAAAAATTGTGAGCTAGCTCACACTAACTAAGCTTAGAGGGAACACTGGTGCCACACCTCGGTTGGCGGTATTGTTCATCCCAGTACAATTGGGTCCAGGGGTGACCTACCGCTGCAAGGACAGAGACTGGGGCCGGCATTTGG
>NW_015188639.1:0-489 GCF_001447785.1 Gekko japonicus
AACCCTAAGCCATGCTGATCCAAGCAACAATGACTTCAAGGCATAACTACAGTAAAGCACTTTACGTGAGGTCCCCCTTGAAGATGATTCCGAAACTGCAATGAGTGCAAGATGAGGCAGTCTCTTTATTGTCAGGGGCTGGCCACAAAGAGAGGAGGAGGAGGAGGAGGTTGGATTTATACCCCGCCCTTCACTACCCGAAGGAGCCTCAGAGTGGCTTACAAACTCCTTTCCCTTCCCCTCCCCACAACAGACACCCTGTGAGGTAGGTGGGGCTGAGAGAGCTCTGACAGAAACTGCTCTTTTTCAAGAGATCAGCTCTTATCAGAACTATGGCTTGTCGAAGGTCATCCAACAGGTGCAAGTGGAGGAGTAGGGAGCTTCAAAGGGATGTGATCTCTATGGTATACCACAAAAATCTGCCTTCCAAAATTGCCACTTCCTCCCCCAAACACAGGTCACATCACCCAATTTTACAATCATTACACT
>NW_015188640.1:0-470 GCF_001447785.1 Gekko japonicus
GGAGGGGAGTAGGGGTGGATTGGAAAGAGCCCTGCCCCCCCTCCCCAGCTGGCAAAACTGTTGTGATTGCCTAGCAGGGTACAAGCTTTTGTGGGTTGAACCTGGTATCTGACAGAGGCAGCCTTCTGGAGAAGACCGAAGAAGTGAGCAGTGACTCACGAAAGCGCATACCCTACCACAAATGTTGTTAGTGTTTAAGCTCCTTCTGGACTCTTCTAGATGGACCACTGGTCTGATCCAGCAGGGCTCTTCTGCTGTTCTTCTCAGGGGAAGGCCTCGGCCTTTCTACCCTGTTGCTAGGCCCTCCAGAGGAACTGGTTGGCCACTGTGTGAGGCAGGATGCTGGACTTATTTATAGACCAATTGTGTAAGCCGCCCCGAGCCTGCTCGCGGGGAGGGCGGGGTATAAATTGAATGAATGAATAAATAAATAAATACCAATGGTTACCAGCCATGTTGACTGAGGGGAA
>NW_015188641.1:0-515 GCF_001447785.1 Gekko japonicus
AGGTTGGTCCTTTGGGTACCCTGCCCCGGAGCCATGTTTAGTATTTTGGTTTTTGCGTTTTGTGTGTGTGCGTATGTTCCTGTGCCTGGAAGTCATGGCGACCTCTGGTGACTCCTACTGGGGCACGGAGGATGTTCAGAGAGCTGGCTTGGTAGCCTGCCTCTGCCTCCCAGCCCTGGTATTCCTTGGAGGTCTCCCATCCAATTACTTGCCAGGGTCGGCCCTGCTTAGCTTCCGAGATAAGAACATAACATAAGAGACGCCAATGTTGGATCAGGCCAAAGGCCCATCCAGTCCAACACTCTGTGTCACACAGTGGCCAGAAATACCAGGTGCCATCAGGAGGTCCACCAGTGGGGCCAGGACATTAGAAGCCCTCCCACTGTTGACCCCCCCTCCCAAGCACCAAGAAGACAAGAGCATCACTTGCCCCAGAGCCCCTATCTATACCTTGTGGCTAACAGCCACTGATGGAGCCATTTTTAGTATTTATTTGCATGACATTAAAAAAAAAA
>NW_015188642.1:0-500 GCF_001447785.1 Gekko japonicus
AGGGAACACTGCTCAGAAGCTGAAAAGACTGCGTTCTTGCTTTCAGAAAATGGTTCTTATCTATCCCACAGAGTCTACTTGTTTGCTTTAGCAGCACCTAAGATTAGATCTGAGCTGCGGTGACTCAAGTGGTTAAGACGCTGAACTGCAGGCTGTGGAAGGTCAGTAGTTCAGCAGTTCGAGACCTGGGTGTGCCGCATGACGGAGTGAGCTCCCGTCTCTAGTTCCAGCTCCTGCCAGCCTAGCAGTTCAAAAGCAAGAAATTGCAAGCAGATAAATAGGTACCACTTCAGTGGGAAGGGAACAGCATTCCGTGCGCCTTGGTGTTTAGTCATGCCGGCCACATGACCACGGAAACGTCTTCGGACAGCGCTGGCTCTTCGACTTGGAAACGGATATGAGCACCGCAACCCTAGAGTCGGACTCGACTGGCTTTCGAGCAAGGGAACCTTTACCTTTAAGGTTACTTGTAGGTGTCCAAATCTGTATTATCTTTTTAT
>NW_015188643.1:0-507 GCF_001447785.1 Gekko japonicus
GTTCCTGCCCCAAAATAGCCCTGCACACGTGTACCTACCCATATGAGCCTTCTGCTGCTGTACCAGTCACCCCTGCTAACTGTGAAGATGACGTGAACTCTGGCAGGAGAATGCAATGACATCAGTGCCATAAGGCTACCAACCTCCAGGTGGGACCTGGTGATCTCCTGGAGTTACAGCTGATCTCCAGACTACAGAGATCCGTTCCCCTGGGGAAAATGGCCGCTTCGGAGGGTGGGCTCTCTGACAATATACCCTCTCCCCAAACCCTGCCATCCCTAGGCTCCGCCCCCCCCCAAATCCCCACCCTGGAGTTTGAAATCCTAGGCATACTCTAGGGTTGCCAACTCTGAGGAGGGAAATTCCTGGAGACTTTGGGGTGAAGCCTAGGGAAGGGCACGATATAATGCCAGAGAGTCTACCCTCAAAAGCAGCCATTTTTAAAATATTGTCACGATGGTGCTTGTCACCCCAAAGGCTATCTCACATGAGCTCAACACACTCCCC
>NW_015188644.1:0-515 GCF_001447785.1 Gekko japonicus
TCCTATCAGATAGGCTGTGTGAAGATGGGCTTATCCTTTCCAGCTGCCACCAATGTATCGGTAACTCCGAACACCACCACAACATTCCAGATCTAGTCACACCACAGCTGCTGCTTTTGTTGTTGTTGTTCAGTCGCACAGTTGAGTCCGACTCTTTGCGACCCCATGGACCAGATCACGCCAGGCCTTCCTGTCTTCCACCGTCCTCTGAAGTTGGCTCAATTTCATGTTCGTTGCATCGATGACACTAACCATCATCTCATCCTTTGCCGTCCCCGTCTTCTTTGACCTTCAATCTTTCCCAGAATCAGGGTCTTCTCCAGTGAGTGCTCCCTTCTCATTTGGTGGCCAAAGTATTTGAGCTTCAGTTTCATTATCTGGCCTTCCAGGAAACAGTCAGGGTTGATTACTTTTAGGATTGGTTGATTTGATCTTCTTGCAGTCCAAGGGCTGCTGCTAGGCGGAACCATTTGAGACCTGAGCGGGGGAAATTTAATGGTTGGATACCATCCTTT
>NW_015188645.1:0-505 GCF_001447785.1 Gekko japonicus
AATATTTCCAAAGAAATGAAAAATAAAACGTTTTGGACCATGGATAATTTTAGCTTACATTTAGTATAATTTTTGTTGTGTTTTTTGAAATGAAAACAAGCAAGGATCTTGATAGATTTAAACTATCTTACATTGTCCTGCAATGTGAAGTTAAATAGGCCTTAGAAAGCATTACTAACAACAAAGCTAGTGGAGGTGATGGTATCCCAGCTGAGCTATTCAAAGTCTTAAAAGATGATGCTGTTAAAGTGCTGCACTCAGTTTGCCAGCAAATTTAAAAACGCAACAGTGGCCACAGGATTGGAAAAGGTCAGTATACATTCCAATCCCAAAGAAGGGCAATGCCAAGGAATGTTCAAACTATCGCACAATTGCACTCATATCACACGCTAGCAAGGTCATGTGCTCAAGATCCTACAAGCTAGGCTTCAACAGTACGTGGATAGAGAACTGCCAGAAGTTTCGAAGAGGTAGAGGAACTGGGTTTCGAAGAGGTAGAGGAACT
>NW_015188646.1:0-420 GCF_001447785.1 Gekko japonicus
CGGCCAGATATAAATCTAGCAAGCTACAGTGGGCCGCCGAGCACATTAGAGAAGCGGAACTGCATTCTGTCATTCCGAGACGTTTCTTTGGGAGCGATGCGGAGGCTAAGGGGGAAACTGTACCTTGCCCGCGAACGTGAGCAACAAATTCACGCAGACATGAGCCAAGGGTCCCTCTAAGCTGTGGAGTCTTGTGAGCAACAATTCTACTTTGTGAGCTACTGGGATTAAAGTTGTGAGCGAGCGCTTTGGCTACTGCATAAATTAGTTTGCTCTGGAGCCATCCTTCCTGAGCGAAGACAAGAATGTGTGAGCCGGAGGCTAAAAAACTGTGAGCTAGCTCACACTAACACAGCTTAGAGGGAACACTGGACATGACCCTGCCTAATAATGAATCAGACCATCGGTCCATCAGAGTCA
>NW_015188647.1:0-468 GCF_001447785.1 Gekko japonicus
ATTTCCCAACCCAGAGCTGGTAACATCAGGGGCACTGTGTGTAGACTGTGTGTCTCATCAAGTTAGAAAGCCAGTCAAGTTAGAAAGCCATCGCTCGAAAGCCAGTCGAATCCAACTCTAGGGATGCAGTGCTCATCTCCGTTTCCAAGCCGAAGAGCCAGCGCTGTCCGAAGACGTTTCCGTGGTCACGTGGCCGAGGTGCATGGAACGCTGCTCCCTTCCCACCGAAGCGGCACCTATTTATCTACTTGCAGTTTCTTTGCTGTCGAACTGGCTGGGGCCAGAGATGGGAGCTCACTCCGTCACGCGGCACTCGTGTCTCGAGCTGCCGAGCCTTCCGGTCTGCAGCTCAGCATCTTAACCTCTGAGCCACCCCAGCCAGTTGCTTCCAATTTATTGTGAGCCTGTGAATTCAAGGCCCTGGCCTGGATGGCCCAGGTTTGCCCAGTCTTGTAAGATTCAAGCAAG
>NW_015188648.1:0-499 GCF_001447785.1 Gekko japonicus
GTCATTCTGAAGAGAAGGACCTACATTCTACAGATAATCCTTTTTCAAAGCTATATTGTAAAGCAGTGGTGTTATATTGATGACATTTTTGTATAATGGAACGGAATCTTGGATCAGTGACAAACATTCCACAACTGGCTTGACAATAGGAGGAGGAGGAGGAGGAGGAGGAGGAGAGGAGATTGGATTTATACCCCCCCCTTCACTAGTCATAGTGGCTTACAAACTCCTTTCCCTTCCCCTCCCCACACCCTGTGAGGTAGGTGGGGCTGAGAGAGCTCTTTCGAGGACTTCTCTTTCAAGGGCAGCGCTTGTCAGAACTATGGCTTGCCCAAGGTCATCCAGCAGGTGCAAGTGGAGGAGTGGGGAATCAAACCCGGTTCTCCCAGATTAGAGTCTGCTTAACCACTACACTAAACTGGCTCTCTCCACAGCATCCTGTGAAGAGATATGAAATAGAGATGTGAAAAATTTGAAGTAAAGGTAAAGGTTCCCTTGC
>NW_015188649.1:0-459 GCF_001447785.1 Gekko japonicus
ATTCCCTAGGCCAGTTCACATCGCCAAAAATGGCAATGCGATGGTGGTACAGTGACGGTGGCATCTATGTTTACGGAGGACGGCACTGTTTCCGAGGTTCCCAATGAAAGACTGAGGCAAACCTCCTTAATAATAATAGTAGTTTACTGGCACACTTCACTCAAAAACATACAACAATCACAACACACAAGAACTAAGAAATTAAGATAGAATAATACAACACAGTTATGGTGGTTGATGCTCTGGGTTATTATTACCTAGCTGCAACTGCATGGCTCCAAACTTCCAGCGAAGGGGTAAGGACGGGAGACAATTGGAAAAGAATGGCGAATGGACTCTAGACCAGCTAAGACCACGTGCCAAAGAAACTCTAGCTGCAGTTCTAAAGAAGGATGGGTAGGGCATGGAATAGCAAGCTGGACTTAAGAGTTAAAGCAGGTTTTGTAGAGGGCGTCATTA
>NW_015188650.1:0-457 GCF_001447785.1 Gekko japonicus
GAAGAGGGGAAGAGAAACCCAATAAACTAATTCCATGCTGTTGAAAGGTAGTTTTCTACCGCCATGGATCTCTTTCTTCTCTTCAGTGCTTCACGGTTACCCAGCTCCAACTCTGGATTTGTATATGCCTGACAGAGAAGAGGAAGAAGAAGGAGGAGGAGGAGGGATTTATACCCTGCCTTTCACTACCCCAAGGAGTCTCAGAGCAGCTTACAATCTCCTTTCCCTTCCCCTCCCTACAACAGACACCCTGTGCGGTAGGGAGAGAGCTCTTTCAAGGACTGTCCTTGAGAGAACACCTCTTAAAGAACTTGTAACTGACCCAAGGTCACGCCAGCAGCTGCATGTGGAGGAGTAGGGAATCAAACTTGGTTCTCCCAGATTAGTGTCTGCTAACCACTGCACCAAACTGGCTCTCCTGGAATTCACAAGGAAATATCTCATACCTAAACATCCA
>NW_015188651.1:0-609 GCF_001447785.1 Gekko japonicus
CACCCCCCTGGAGTGTGAAATGGTAGGTGGTAGAATATTACCTTGGACTGCAAGAAGATCAAATCAGTCAATCCTAAAAGAAATCAACCCTGACTGTTCCCTGGAAGGCCAGATAATGAAACTGAAGCTCAAATACTTTGGCCACCCAATGAGAAGGGAGCCCTCCCTGGAGAAGACCCTGATGCTGGGAAATATTGAAGGGGACGGAAGAGGATGAGATGGTTAGACAGTGTCATAGATGCAACGAACATGAAATTGAGCAAACTTCAGAGAGAGGACAGCAGAAGACAGGAGGGCCTGGCGTGATCTGGTCCATGGGTTCACGAAGAGTCGGACTCGACTGTGCGACTGAACAACAACAAAAGAATATTACCACCTTAGTGCTTCGGCCTCACTTTGAGTAGGTCAGTGCCAATTCACCAGCATTTGGGCTTTGCATTTTGTGCAAAAAAAACCAAAACAAAACTGTACATAATTTTGTGATTTGGTGAACTGTGGGAAATGACAGAAAGGAACGTCCAACGGTTGAATTGCCTGTCCTAGTAGGACACAAGAAACATATTTTGAATCCTGTTTCCCCCCACCTCGAATACTAAAGAGATTGGAGCG
>NW_015188652.1:0-756 GCF_001447785.1 Gekko japonicus
TCCTGTAGGCAATGCTCTGAAGCCCTTTTTACGCTCCAGCTATTGAGAAGGCTTCTCTTCTGAGGGAGGGCTCTGAGACCCAGTGAGGCTGTGGCTGACGGTGTGTAAAGCGTGACGGCTCTTTTCCCACCTTCAAAGCAGCCATTTTCTCCAGGGGAGCTGATCACTGTCAGCTGGAGTTCCGGTATAGACGAGGGAGATCTCCAGGCCCCTCCTGTGGGCTGGCAAACCCATGTTCCCCCTTTCCAGCGTCATTTTGGACCAGCAGGGCTGGGTAAAAGTGCCAGAGGTCTGCATTTTCCATTCTAAAAATATTGTTCTGTGACGTTCACCATTCCTCCCGCAGCACTGTGGCTTGTTCGATGCCCCTTCCGGCTCTGATCCCGTCCCCTGAATTCCTGCCTTGCAAGACCTGCTGGAGAGGCAACCTTCCCAGAACTGGGGTTGCAACAAGGATTTTTTTTTTTATTTTTATTTTTTACGCCAATGTTGGATCAGGCCAAAGGCCCATCCAGTCCAACACTCTGTGTCACACAGTGGCCAGAAATACCAGTGCCATCAGGAGGTCCACCAGTGGGTTTAAGAACATAAGAACATAAGAGACGCCAATGTTGGATCAGGCCAAAGGCCCATCCAGTCCAACACTCTGTGTCACACAGTGGCCAGAAATACCAGTGCCATCAGGAGGTCCACCAGTGGGGCCAGGACATTAGGGGTGGGGGTGGCTGTCCTACCCCAACTGAGTTTGACGGCCCT
>NW_015188653.1:0-216 GCF_001447785.1 Gekko japonicus
TGGGGAAGCCACAAGGGCCCTCAGACGGGAAGACCTGAGCAATGCTGTTAACGACAGGACCTTTTTAGAGGTCACTAATTCATAGGGCCGACATAAATCAGAAGCGACTTGATGGCACTTCACACACACACACACACACACACACACACACACATTGTATTAGATATACACATTAGTTGAGGCTCTCAAATTTATTAGAGTTCTAAAGTATCTAAA
>NW_015188654.1:0-663 GCF_001447785.1 Gekko japonicus
CCACTTTGTGGTACAGACTACCTGAGGAGCTCCGATGGCCTCTTTGATCATTCTGTTGTATGTGCAGAACAGAATTGTTTAGGAAGGCATTTTAGAAGAGAACTGGCTGTAGTTTATGCAGCTATTTATAACATACAGTCTGGTGTAGTGTTTAAGAGCGGCAGACGCTAATCTGGAGAAGCGGGGTTGATTCCCCCACTCTTCTACGTGCAGCCGGCTTGGTGACCTTGGATCAGTCATGGCTCTCTCAGAGCTCTCTCAGCCCCCCCAACTCACAGGGTGTCTGTTGTAGGCAGGGGAAGGGAAAGGAATTGTAAGCTGCTCTGAGACGCCTTCAGGTAGTGAAGGAAAGTGGGTATAAAAACCAACTCTTATTATTGTTATTTTGCTTTTGCTGCACTGTTTTCTAATTTCTGTGAACCAGTTTTTGCATTTCTTGTATGACATGTCTTATACTAATTTTTATTGCATGGCTGTCTAACTTTGTAATCCAGTGTTATCATGCTGTTTGTTATATGTCTTATAGTGTTCCTGTTGCATTGTTTTAAATTTTGTAATCCACCTTGAGTCTCAGCAAGAAAGGTAGAAAAGTAAGTAAACATATAAATTGACGTTTTCCACCATAGACTTTTTCTAATATTCATTGGTAGACTATCTTTCAAT
>NW_015188655.1:0-12195 GCF_001447785.1 Gekko japonicus
GGCACACAAACCCCTTGGGCCGGCCCTGCTTGTTATTGTCGTGTGTTGTAATGATTTGCTGTGAGCTGCCTCAGGTGTTCTTCACAAAGCATACAAATGTTTCAAATGGGAAAAAACCTGCTTAACGATCCAGAATTACCACTGATATCTTGTTGTGTATGGGTTGGAACCTAAGCAGCACTTACAGATAAAAATTTTCTCCTATACTGTCTCGGTTTGTTGTGCTTCCTGAAGGGAACCCCCAGTGGCATGGCCACTCATGACGGGCATGAGGGTCTGCAGTGGGATGGTGGAATTGGTGGAATAGAAATGGAAAATGATAGGATCCAACCCTGTCCATGTATCCCCCCCCACACACACACACAAAATAAATTGGGTCTGTGTAATGAATAAAGCAGCCCATAAAGTTTTCCAGGAAACTGACTTCGACACCATTCATTTCTTAAAGTAAAACTACTAAAAGGGACAAAAAGAGGCAGTAAGCGAAGTATCTCCACAGCCATTCTGACTAGTAGGATTATTTCTCCAGTGAGCTCACATGTAAGGGCTAAAATAGGAGTCGACTTTGCTAACAGAACAGATGATTGAATGTCCAGAATAATTTGCATGGCGTGACTGGAAGAGAATATTTTAATACTGAACATTTTAAAATGCTGTTCAAGAGCAAGGCATTTAGTTCAAGAGAGATGCCAAATGTTAGCTATTCATCGCAACAAATGAACAGGCACATTGAATGGGTTCTGCTGAAAACCCTGTTGCACACAAGTCCACTATACAACATGCCATTGATGAAAATGATGAAATCTGCAGTGTATAAACTGAAAGTTCCAAAAGCCAAACACTGGGGGGGGGGGAATCAGAAGATAGGGAAAATTAATATATGTGATTGGGGTCTTTCTACTTTGAACTTTGACTTTCAAATGGGTATGTACTGAAATGCAGGTTAGTTTCCAAAGAAAGAGAGCAACTGTTAGATCCCAGCAACATATATCTAGTAGCCATAGATGGTGTCCCCATGGAAATAAAATGGAATCAGTAATGGTAAATGTTTCTGCAAGGATTTGGGGAAGGTGCGTGAAATAGATAAAGCCAAAATAATACAGCCAAAAACCCCCAAAATAATTTAAGATCCTAGATCTCACAATTGAAGGAAGTTGGAGGAAATAAATAAATAAGACTACCTTGTATGATCTTGGCCTTGTATGATCATGTTTGGTTACCTAGGAAATCCAAAATGGTTCCCGAGATCTTGAGAGATTACCCTTTCAGCTATCATTTCTACCATATTTCAACCAAAGGAAGTGAGCAGGGGGGAGGACAGGGATCAGAAAGGGTGGGGTATGGAAACCTGAAGGCTGGAAATAATGATGATGAGTTAAAGACAGTAGAAACAGTAAGTGTAGGTGGGTGAGCAGGTAAGCAGGAAGTCTGGAGAGACACAAGGCAGTAGGTAAGGGAGGGGAAGTGGCACTGGAACAGAGGGAAGGATGTGGAGTAAGAGGGGTAAGACAATTTGCCTCCTATGTTGAGACTTTGCAGTTCCCCCACTTTGTTATAATAATGATTTTCATGAAGAAGGCTCTTTTGCACAATATTTACAGCTGATTAGGGATAATAATTCCACCTATATGGCAGGCGTAATGATCTACATAGTGTGCATACAGATCAATGTGTGTTAAAATATTTACTAGTTCCAACATCGGCAGCAACAGACGCGAGATTTGACTCATGAAAGCTTCTGTCACAATCAATTTATTTATAAGCAGTGCTTTTTAAAAAAAAGAAAAGAAAAGAAAGAGTGCCAGTACTCATCCATAAGGTCACCCTGATTTCCACCAATCCACCCTCTCTGTATGCAGATCCCTACTAGGTTGTTCCTGAGGTTTCACTCCTCCTTTCTTTGGCTGAGTGGGGAAGGCCAGAACACATGGATCAGGACATAAGAAAGCCCTAAAAAGAGGTGCTGGTAGTCAGTAATGTTGAGTGCCACCACACGCACACAGACACACACACACAAAGCCCTGTTTATAAGGACTCCTTAGCCACAGACTTGTTATTTTGACTGCAGCAGATTAACATGTTTGGCTCTTTCATGGCAAGCGTTTATATAAGTCAACAATTGTGAGGAGGACCCATAGAGAGTTTGGGAGCGAATATAAAAGCGAAAATGAAATTAATACCATTCTCAAAACTGGGGACCTCCGGTAATGGCATGAAAAGAAGAGGATTTATAGAGCATGAACTGAGAGTATTAACAACAACCCGAAGGAGGATTTAACAAGCCGGAAGGAGAAGACAACAGAGGAAGCTCCTCCACGTCAGCGATAGTAAAAGTACCCAGCACGCAAAGAAGCGGTTCTGAATGTGCACAGAAGAGATACTCATCCATAAGGTCACCTTGATTTCCACCAATCCACCCTCTCTGTATGCAGATCCCTACTAGGTTGTTCCTGAGGTTTCACTCCTCCTTTCTTTGGCTGAGTGGGGAAGGCCAGAACACATGGATCAGGACATAAGAAAGCCCTAAAAAGAGGTGCTGGTAGTCAGTAATGTTGAGTGCCACCACACGCACACAGACACACACACACAAAGCCCTGTTTATAAGGACTCCTTAGCCACAGACTTGTTATTTTGACTGCAGCAGATTAACATGTTTGGCTCTTTCTCTGGAACATGTGCAAAGAAGGGAATTGCTGCTGATTAGCAGATTGACAGAGACATGCCGCTATCTTGGAAACATCTGCATATTTAATAAAGTGCAAGATCTTTTACAAAATATTTATGGGAAAATGTATGCCCTGTCTGTCTCTAAACCAAAGGGGTGTGTGTGAGAGAAACAGTTCAAAAATGTAGTGATAAAAATCTTAATATATCCTACCCCCCGGGGGGGGGGGGGGGACATAAAAAGTAGAAAGGAGAGGATTTTCCTTTATTGTTCTGAAACATTCTCCACTGCATTCCAGGCATTTTTATTTCTGATTGGACACTAGAAAATGTTTACATTCAAAGCTATATGTGATGCTGAGTTCCACAGCTGAAGCATAGAAGTGGGTTTTCTCTCTAAACAGTGCCTCTGTGGAACCACTATATCAATCAGGATCATAACACAGGGGTGGGGCTTATCTTATTTCTCCAGCACTATTTTTCCAACCTGAAATAACGCCATAGAGCTGGTAGTTGCCACCCTGGGGGAAAATAAGGAAATATACAGAGTGTCTGTGGCAAAATGTGGGGTGGTTTAAATTCCTGCCCATGAAACTTCCAGTGCCATGTGTAGTCTGACCCTTAAATTAATGGGCTCCTTTGTACAGCAACAAAAGGGATGTCAGAGGGAGGGTTCACTTTGGCACACTCTCTTGGCCTTGGGAATTAGACAGATTAAAGACAGTTCATTCATGGCACTCAAAAACAAATAAAAGGGCAATGAATAATAAAAGAGGGACTGTACAATCCTAAATAGAATTATACCCTTCTAAATCCATGAAAGTCAATTGGTTTAGAAGGGTATATTCCTGCTTAGGGCTGCACTATAAGATTGCAGTCCTGTGCACACTTACCTAGGAGTAAGACTCAGAAATAACTATATGTAAGCATACTCTTTAAAAAGGAACACCTATCCCTTGTAATGCCTGAACAGATACTACTGATTGATGGGGCTCTCTACTAACAGATCCTCTTCAGGCTAACAGGTAGATCTAATAACTGGGAAGAACTCTGTTTAGGACATCTTTTCTTGCCAGCTGACCTACTCATAATAGCATTCTTTTAAGGTAAGAACACTAGAGCAAACAGAACACAAAGACTTGGGCATAACACTCTGAGCACAGCCACTTGAAACATAGCCCCTCCCAGCTTAAAGATCTGTACCTGATAAAAGACAGTAGCACACTTGCCGGATAGATTGGGCTATGTTTCAAGCAGGATACTGCAGCCCTTCCAGCCACCAGATCGGTCTATGTTTACAGAGCCCAGCCAGCTGCTTCACACAGTGAACTTCACATAGCACATTTGCCACTGGTCTTTGAGGGGACACACTTGCACTTGCTTGGTATGAATTATTCTTTTTGACATGAGTAAGAAAATTAGATAATTCAAAAATCAACAGGTGGGCAAAAAGCCACTCAAGTACTTGAAGGACTGCCTTCCCCTGTATTGTCCAATGCACCAATTAAGCTCCTGTTTTGAAGCCCAGGTCTCTATGCCCCCATCTTCAGAGGAGAGGTGGGTGGCAATCAGAGACAAGGCTTTTTCAGTGGTAGCACCTCACCTTTGTATTTCCATCCCCTTTGAAACTTGCCTTGCGCCTGCGTTACTTTCTTTTAGGCATCAGGCGAAAACATTCCTTTTCACCCAGGCTTTTAACTAAAGGGTTTTATTATTTAAATGTTTTATGGTCTTCTTCTGCCCCAAGGATCATTTTATCTATATAATTTTAGGCTGCTCAGTGTGTATTTTCTGTTGTTATGTCTCAAGTTGTTTTAATGGCCTTGAATTGATTTTAGTGGCTTGTTTTAATGGCTTGTTTAATGGCTTAGGTTTTACTTACTATAATTTAAAGGGTTTTTTTGTTGTAAGCTGTCTCAAATTGATCTCTGGAGAGATAGCATATAAATTTTCTAAATAAATATACTAGCATATCTTAATATAAGACAAAATCTAAAAGGTAAATAATAAATTTATATTAGCGCCTCATAAACAAAGCATACACATTCATTGTCAAACACAACAGTGTAAGAATTCAATTAAAGTTATGTCCACAAATTTTTCTTCAACAAATAAAAGCACTTTCACTATTGTAATAATTCTTTCATTACAATATCTGTGTGTTTCATTACCGTTTTTCAGTCCGCTGCCATTTCAATATAAAAGCAAAAAGTTTCTGGTAGGGCTCAATGTTAACTTTTAAAGTCTCCAAATCTGGGTATTCTGTCTGTTCCCATTCAAAGAGCCCCTCCTCTTTATTAATAAAAGCAACCATTTCATCAGCTTCTTGTATGCGTTTCTGCAGTGTTCGCATGTCAGTTACATACTGAAAATATACATAGACATATGTCTTGAGAAATAGTGAATCAATTCAGTTACAAACATATCATTCCAGAACCCCAAAAGACAGTAAATCATTCATTCTTAAAAATAACAAGTGCTGCTTTAGAAATATAGCGTACAACTACACGTGTTTTCTGTAATCCACTAAAAGATACATTTTTTGATTTTTCAGAATGTGGAGAAATCACTGGACTAACTATTCCCATTTAATGCAATCATCTTTCTAAGAAATTTCAAGCAATGGATTCAATAATCAAATGTGTCATAAAAATCACAGTTTAATATGCAAAAGAATTTATAATATAAGTATTTTGGCAACCTTATAAGCATGTATATAAGTAACTGCTTCTATGGTATCTTCTTGCCCCTTACTATTATTGCTGCACTAGTTGTTGACATTCCCAACCTTGTTTGGGATATGATCAGATGATATGTTAAATGGGGTTTCCTCCAACCCAACTTGCATTTAACATGTGACCCTGAGCGTGGCATGGCTACAGGAAGGGCTTCGTTATTCCCTTAGTTTTGTTAGCACAAAAGGGCTGGGGGGGCCTGTTTATCTCACTGCTGGCTCCAGGCGTCCACCCAGGAGCAATGTGGAACCAGCAGTGAAAAAACAGCCTGCCCCCAACTTGTTTCTGGTAGTAAAAGAGTGTGGGGTGGAAGGGAAGGAATTATTGTTTTATTATATATATTATTATATTATATAAAACATATATTATATGCTTTGCTAGTTGCCACAGTGACCCTTGGCTGGGACAGAAAGGTAGGATATAAATTTTGTAAATAAAATAAAATAAATGAAGCCTCTCCTGCTGTCCTGCTGCACTGAAGAGAAGATCTGCCCCTTCCTCCATTGTTTTAAGGTGAGTCCAAGGTCACACATTAAATGCAAGTTGGGTTGGGGTTTTCCAGGTCGCATCAATTAATCTCTCTTATGTCCATTTCCTTCACAGGGACATTACAGGAAGTATAACCTGGAACAATGACTCAGACCAAGGAACTGAATCCACTAAGCCATGAGTGATTCCTCTCCTTTCTCCTGCCCTCACTGCAACTCCCTCACCAGCACCACTATTAGTACATACGGGTCCTACAACAAGCAACTTCTCCCTGGGTGGAAGGGACTGCTGTGAGGAGAGAAATAGCACAAAAATCCACACCTGCCATTGCCTTCCGCTGACTGATTATTCGATCCAGTGGCATAAACAACACTATTTATTTTCAAGATACATCTCAGAAAATAAAACCTGTGCAAATTCACTCTAAATGAACAAGTTCTTGACTTCTTTCCCAACCCTCTAATAAATCTTGAATAATATTATTTGTTAACTTCGTTGGAAACTGAATGTTTTCCCTCTTGAAACACTAGCACAGAGCAAACACTAGCACAGATACAGTACTGCAAGGAATTTGCAAAGACATCAATCAAAGGTTAAATATGCATCCTCTCAGGACATATAGTATCCACACAGTCCAACAGTTACTTTTACAGAAAAGCTTCCATGAAAGTGAGGGCTTCCCCATTCATTTGCAATTTTAGGAAGAGGACTGCACATCACACAGACGGAGATAAATTGTCCCAAATATTACAACAGGGAGCTACATGTCTGGCAGAGTGAGAACTAAATTCAGGATTTCACTCCCCCCTCCCATATATTAATCATAAAGGTAAACCTTTGCTTTGCCTAACACTCAGAACCATTTCACGTGTGCAGTTGGTTTACTATCTTATCTCCTTCTGATGAAACTTCCCCCCTACTACGAGACTTTGCCAACACTGGGCGATTCTGCATTGGCTTTTCCCTCTCTTGTTTTACAACAGACGCTGGAATGGAAATTCCCCTCTACACTGCATGCCGCTTTTGCTTTCTTTTATCATCGGGTTTTATGGTTCTGCATAGATTTATGGCCATTCAGGGGTGACTTTGCAGTCAGTAGTAGTACAGCGTTGCCCCAGGGTATTTGAATGTGGTTTTGAGCTGCACCTTTTCCTCCCAGTTGAGAAAATGTGGAGCGAATGTTAGATGCAGAATCACCCACTATCTAAATAATGAGGCAGTAATATGATAGTGAGATGTTGAGCTTATTAAGTTGCCAAACAGATACAGATTTTCACCCTTTAACTTTTTGTCCTTGCAAAACATGCTAAACTGGGATTCTTTGAGCCCTTTACCCCTTGTGGCACAGACCTGTTGCATGCGGTCTAAATCTGAGTATTCTGAAAATTCCTGCATACGTCGTGTCTGCTTTTCTATTTCTAGTATCAGTTTCTCACGTTTGGCCAATAACTCACTTTCACCTTTACGTTTAGACATTTCAATAATCTGTAACACAAAATATAAATGTTAACAGAAAGTTAATGATAAACATCTACAGGTTGCCAGCTCTGGGCAGGGAAATTCCTGGAGATTTAGGGGTGGAGTTTGGGGAGTAGAGGGAACTCAACAGGGATGTGATACCATAGAATTCACCCTCTGCTGCTGCTATTTTCTCTAGGTGAATGATACCTGTAGTCTGGAGTTCAACTAAAATTTTGGGAGATCTCCAGGCCCCACTGGATGGCAAAACTAATTCCACAGGGATCAACATTTGTGACATCATCATCACACAAGAGCTGCTGCCTTACATTGAATCAGACCAAACATGCTGCACGCAACATTGGCTGACTTGTTAAAGATGACCCAATCAGGCTTCAAAACCAGCTCATTAGGGTCTCAAATACTATAATATATAAAATTAAAATATTTATTTACATCATCATTTTCATCAAAGATGGGATTAATATATACAGGCCACAACAGGACAGTTGCATTGAGTGTCAAGTCATCTTGATCAAATAGATAAACATCTAGCAGGTAATTCATTCGCTGCTTGCATTCCTACAAAAGAAATGAAATAGTTTCAATTCTCAAACAAACAGAAATCTGGTACTAATTAAAAACAAGAATCCAAATTTCTTAGGGATTCTTCCCAGGATTGTGACTGGAGAAAGGGAAGAGTCAAGTCTCAGGACTGATTGTGTGATCCCTCTTTATCAGAGTCTGATTAGACAATACATTAAATGTGCATGAGATTAGGGAAAATCCCAACCCAGTTTGCATTTAATGAGTCACCCAGTACTCATCTTAAAAATACTGCTGGGGGGGCAGGGAATCTTCTTCCCAACACAGTACAGCAGCAACAGTGGCTTCAGCTGTGAGGAGAGAAATAGCACAAAAATCCACACCTGCCATTGCCTTCTGCTGATAGACTGTTCGATCCAATGAAAGATCTGGCATAAACAGCACTATTTATTTTCTCCATTCTACCCAAGGAGAAACTAAACATATTTTTGTGAATTTGCTATCTGATATCTCTGAAATAGTCATAGCAATATTATTTTTCCTGAAATGACTTTGGAGAGGACTCAGGGGGTTGACCCAAAAGAACCTTAATTGTCTTTAAAGGCTGTGGATATTTCCTAAATGGGCAATTCACCAGGAGCCTGAGAAAAGTGCATGGCAGATTCTGAGGAAAAAATGTATCACCTTTCAAGGGGGGGGGGCAGATAGAGTCCCTGAAGGTGAAGCACCTGAGGATGCAAGAACTCTGGAGATCTGATGTAAGGTAGAGCACCAGTTGCCTCAAAAAAGTGCCTGTTTGCATCCACATGAGCTGTGTGTGCACTTGTAAACAAAGCAAATATTATGAAGACCCTATAAGGTGTCTTATACATGGCAAAAATCCCATGTAGTTTTCCTGTTGCTGCTGTAACTTCCAATTCAGCACAGCAGCAACGGACTTCCATGAGGTGGGTTTCCCTGCCCTTTCCCTGTTCCATTGCCCCACAGTTGACATTTCCTCCTTCATGCCACCAGGTGGGTTTTTTCCCATATTCTTTTTTTTAAAAAATGCTGATAATGCTACCGCCAGGGGTCATTTCGTAGAAAAAGAGCTAGGGGAACTCATTAGCATAACTCATTAGCAAACAAATACAAAAAGTATATAACTTCCTATTAAAGGAAGAGACACAAACAGAGGTATTAAAACCTTGTATGAAGGCGTGGGAGAAAGATACAGGAAACAATATAACAATAGTAAAATGGTTAAAAATGTGGAACTCAATAAAGTTAATTAGAGCCACATCATACAAAGAAAACATTTTTAAAATGTTCCACAGATGGCATTGGACACCAGACAGAGTAATAAAATGCTATAAAAATGTATCGGGGAACTGTTGGAGGTGTGAACGTAATGTTGGTTCCTACTATCATATCTGGTGGAGGTGCGAAAAGATAGCAAAATTCTGGAAAAGTATAAAACAGCTAATTTTAGAAATAGTAGAAATTGAATTACCATTGGAACCAGAAATATACTTGTTAAATATGCTGCCAGAAAAGATAAAATATAATGACGTATGCCTGATATTGTATATCCTAACAAATGCCAGAATTGCTATAGCTAAATGTTGGAAGTCTGATAAAGTGCCCAGTAGAGAAGAATTAGTTACAAAAATTATAGATATAAAGGAAATGGACAAAGTAAACATGTTACTCGCGGGAAAACTAGATATCGTGTTCAAGAAGAAATGGCAAAAATTAGACAGGTGGTTAGAAATTTACAGATAAGCAGCTCCAAAATTGTGGTAAAATTGAGTATACTTACTTTTTGATATGTACATGACTTAAAAATCAAAATAAAATATGTAAAAAAAAGAGATAATATGTGATTATTTGGTCACCTTTTGAGGAATCAAGCAGAAATATTTGGGGCCTCCTTCAAATTGGCTGAGAAAGGGCTCTATTTTTGCCTGTTCCACAGTGCCCTGAGGAGTGGTGGTATTCTATAATTAGAGCTGGTCTTTTGACTGGTTAGGCCATAACTAACTTTTGCAGGAATAGTACAAGTTGCTGTAGTATAGGTAAGGCTAATTGGTAAGCATACTGAGTAGGGATGGGCATGAACCAGCTCATGAACTAAAGTGCATCACGAATTTTGGACAGTTCATGGTATGCGAAGAAATGTTTGTGAACTGAAGAGCTGCCATGAACTTCCTCGAAATTTGATGCAGTTTGTGGCAATTTGTGGTGGTTTGGTTTAAATGGCTCAGAGCCACTACTTTCTGCTCTTCATGAAAAACAGCTGTTTGGTTTAAATGGCTCTGAGCTATTTAACCCCCAGCTTTCTGTTCGCTGCAGCTTTTGGTAGCAAGCAAAAAGTAAGGGATGAAATGGCTGGGAGGCATTTCATCTCCTGCTTTTTGTTTGCCATGAAAAGCCATGGTGAGCAGAAAGTGGGAGTGAAATGCCTCCTAGCCATTTCACCCCTTACTTTTTGCTTATCGCCAAAAGCTGTGGTGAGAAGAAAGCTGGGGGTGAAATGGCTTGGAGCCATTTAAACCCCTGCTTTCTACTTCCCAATACTTTTCACAGGGAGCAGAAAGCAGGTGTTTAAACTTTAAATGGCTCGCGAACCAATATGGACCAGTTTTGTTAGTGAACCGCCATATCATTTCATGGTTTGGTTCATGGTTCAGCCACGAACTGAACCACAAAAATGTGGTTTGTACCCATCCCTTTTCTTGAGACATCTAAGGATATGGGGAAGCTGTTTCCAAGGTAGCCCATCATTGACTTGAGTGGCCTCACGGGCTGAGTAGGGACCACCCTTAGTTCAAGCATCAGCTGAGCCCTTGCATGCTGAAGCAGCATGTGGGGTGAGAGATGAGGCCTATAGCTTCTCTACACTGTTTTGCATGTTTTCTGTGTAGGTGAAGATAAAGCTTTGGAACAAAGGCAGGTTTGCTCAATTGTAGCCAGGGAAGGCTGCTTGCTAGCACAGGATGTTTAACTGATGCTAATAAACTAACTCACATACTGGTGTCTTCTGTCCTTATTTCAGCAGAGTCAGTTTACACTTCATTTGTGAGTAATCCAATGTGTAGTAATCAAGAGCAGAGAACTCAGACAGCACACACACACATGACACAAGGCACTTCCTAATTGTTACCTCCAGTGTTGGAGCTAATATAGCGCCTTAAGGATGGCAAAGCTCCTGGGCCAGACTTTTTGCCTGTGGATCTAACTGCTATCATGTTTTTCCTATACGTATTTTAGTCTTGGTTTAGTTTGGTTTTGTGTATTTCTATAACACTCTGTTTTAACTTGTTGGCCATTTTGGTGGCAGAAAGGTAATGAAATAAATATCTAAATAAATAATGTTTTCACAGAAAATACCAAGCTATGTTGTTAACAAGTTGTCATTAATATTATCCAACCTAATTGGCAGAATTCACAAGGTTCCTATTTTCTACTTTCCTGGTTTCAGTGTAATTCAAATGAAAATGCAAACACTGACTAAAAATAGGTTCAAATCTGAAAGTAGGCAGATCCTGTGATAAAGTCAACCAATAACAAGCAAAAATACACCTGGAAGTTAAATAACTGGGATTCCGAATTGGCACCACAATTTAAACTATGTGTCTGACTTGCAACTTGTTCTCTAAATGCCACTGATATACAGCCCATTTTCTAGTGAACTAATTGAGATTTCAACACTATTTTGCTTCAAGATAGTCTTATATCAAGCTGTGAGACAATCATTGAACAGTCCTATTTCAAATGGTACAGAAATTGTTGCAATCAATCCTCCATGCAGCTACGTGACTTATTTTTTTATTCTGAAAAAATGTGAATTGAAGTAACAAAGATTATATTGTCCAGTAGTCCATAGTCTATTTACAGAGATGCACAGGGTTCCTACTTTAAGTAATAATGCAAAGGGAAAAATACTCTTTCACCACAACCTGACTAAAAATGAAAGAGGAAGCAAACCTACAGGGTTATAGCACTGTTTATTTCTGACAATTTCCACTGAAAAGCAAACTATGTATTTATTGCAGGAAAAGCATTCGTGATTGTGTGTGTACACTTACCCTTTCATTTCACTGCATTTCTACTTGCCACAAAATATAATAACCATCATATGCTGTCCTCCCCTTTTTGCAAACTTTCACTGTATTGGTTGATTTATTTCAGTATTCACCAGAAAGTGACAATTACTCAAATATAGTGCCAAAAGAAATCAATAGGATTTACTACTGCATAAATGAACACAGAATTTCAGGCATCATAAGGTATCTTACGCTCTCAACAATTTTCACTCTGA
>NW_015188656.1:0-8204 GCF_001447785.1 Gekko japonicus
TATTCACATCTGCAATTTTTCCTATTAAATTAAACAGATACCTTTTTCAGAATTCCAAGTTGTTGGTTTGCTTCTCTATAAATCTATATTAATTATCCATTCCTCAACAAAACTTCACAATTTAAGCAAAGGAGGACCCACCAGAACTCATGGGAGGCATTGTCTCCCACTGACAGCCTCAACTTCCCCTTTCCAGTTCTGGCTTTACCTCACCATGCCCGCCAGCCTCCATCTTCTTCCTCCTCCTCCTACCCCTTACCTGGCCACCATCAGTTTTCTTGCACCATTAAAGCTGGAAACTCAAAATGGCAACCAAATTCTAGCAGTTTGCTTTTTGTGACATCAGTGCGTGGATGGACATTGGAAGTAGTGTTTTTTTTTCCGGGGGGGGGGGCAATTTTTCTGAAAGTCTAGGGGCCTGAATTTTACTAACTGAGCAGGGGCAAGACTTTGGCTACTAGATGCAGAGAGAGGTTATAGGTCATACCCTCCAATGTTTATGTAAAAAAAATTCAAAAACTCTAAAGTAATCTAACATGGGGATCAAGTAAACACTAACTACCTAGCAGTTTGAAAGCAAGAAATTGCAAGTAGATAAATAGGTACCGCTTCAGTGGAAAGGTAACAGTGTTCTGTGCACCTTGGCATTTAGTAATGCTGGCACATGACTACGGAAACATCTTTGGACAGCGCTGGCTTTTCGGCTTGGAAATAGTGATGAGCACCGCCCCCAGAGTCAGATTCAATTGGCTTTCAAGCAAGGGAAACCTTTTTAAATCATAGCATATTGTGTGCATCATTAATATAAAAATCAAAGTTCATAATTTTCATAAACTAATCTTTGGGTTGTAGTCCACCACTATGTACAGCTAAGGGCAGCACTCTCTGTTGTGGAAGATATTCCTCCATCACTGGGGACATGTCTTGCCCCATCAAAATACACCACTCTTACCTGAGTTCAGTGTCACGTACATCTACCGATTTAACCTCAGTGTGAGATTACTAAAGTGTTTTCATCAACATAGAAGTGAAAAGCCAAGTAATTTAAATACATTGTGCAGCAGAATGGAACGGCGGAATGAATGGCATTTCTTAAAAGGTATACTGCTGTACCAAAATTAATTAACTTATGGTTTTGAAAATGTTTTATTTAATGTAATGAACAAAATTCACAGGGACAAATATTAAATTGCATCCCACAGCAGCCATAATCTTGTTTCTGTGCAAGTCAGCGAAGGCTGCAAAATGTCTCCAAATATATCCATGAACTCTAGTTGGTGGTCCCACACAACACTCACAAGTCTCCATTAAAAGTAGAATAATCTTTCTTGTCCTACACATAAGTTTTCATGCTTTTGGGAGTTCAAACATTTTAAAACATTTAAAATTATGTAAAAATACAATTACTCTTTTGTAAATCATATAGACAAGGAAAGTTATTTCCCATTTAACTTGGAAATTTGTTGAATTAAGGCTTCACATAACAGCCAATATTCTGACTGTATCTCTGTATCCATCAAAAGACTATTCTGTACATTCTCATATATTTTCAGATGACCTTAGCTAAAGACAGTGCCATTATAAACTTACTATTAATGAGTCAGAAAATGGAGATAAAAACCACTGGCAATTTCCTATGGATTTAAATGGATGCAACAACACACAGCCCATTCATTTCAACAAAACCTGCCCCCCAAATTTTCTATGGACTGAACTTATGTTTGCAAGGCAGTTACAAAACGAAACAATAATCTGAGTTCTACTGAACTTGAATAGCATCTTAAGAAAAGAATACAACAAGGCTTAGTTGCTGTCACTTACCTTGGAGTCTCTGCATGACACCAGCAATATCCCGGGATGTTCTTGACACTGGCTTTGAGGAGGCCATGGTTGCTGTGCAGTGAAAATCTTTCTGTATGCAGAATTATATTCAGATTCCACTTTAAGATTCAGGATCTTAATCACCTCCTTTTCTAAAGCATCATTACTTGCAGTCACTGTCGTTTTTCACCCAAGCAAAGTACAGCTCTCAGATATGACAACGTTTTAGCACTGTTCTCTTTCTAGAGACCTTGAGCCTGAAGAGAGAGAGAGAGGGAGAGAGAGAGAAAATGTGTGCCTTTAAAGAACACCTACAGTCATTGCTATAAAAATACTTCAACACTCTGTCACCAGTGCAAGTCATGTGGAAATTCAGTTGCCTGCTTCGTCCCAGGTGACTAATGACCTACTTCTATGAAGCACTGCATTGAAAGAGTAGCACTATGGGGCATGAGGACTGCTGTACCAGGGCCACACTACATCTTGAAGATTTAGGGCTGGTGGCATAGCACACTGCATCTTAAAGACAGGGCTATGTGACTGGAAGAAGAACAGAAATAGAATAGGGGAAGCACTCAAATCTACTCACATATATATATTTCCTTACAGCTATTTCAACTACCATATTGACACAACCATAACCACAACCAATAACTCACCATTCAGCGTTTGAGATCTCAATACCGGAGCTGCTATAATTGCTATGTTGGCACAAGGTTTCTGTATATTATACAGCTGGGTACTTGAGTTTGATTCATAAATATTCTACCCCAGTAACCAAAATTTAAGAAACTTTATTTTCATTAGAACATTCAGAAATGTGGGTGCAATGTATGACTTAAACAGTAAAGTCCCTAAATGAAAGCACTGTGGCTGCACATTACTCAGGAAGCTTTTTCTTCTTCTAGCCAAGCGAATAGAGCAAGAGGCCTGATCCCAGAAGTGCAGAAGAAACCTAGAAAAGGCTGCCTATTAATGGTGAAAGGGAGTTGGACAATAAGGAACACTAGATGTCAAAAAAAAACATAGTAAATAAAAGCAGGGTATGAAAAACTAAGAGAAACAATGAAAAGAGGGAGAAAGAGGTAGGATTAATACAGACATAGGGAAAACAAAGAGAAGTTGCAGATAGCCAGTCAAACAGAGAAGGAAAACATGATCACATTCATATTCCACTCTTCCTCCAAGGAGCTCATAGTAGTATATGTGATTCCTTCCTTCCTCACTTTTTCTTTACAAGCACCCTTGTCTGGTAGGTTAAGCTGCAAAACAGTGGCTGGTCAAAGGCCATTTATGGCTCAATGTGGATGTAATCTACAGCTGCCAACAATCTGGATGAAAATGCCCTGTTCCTTTAACAGTTACTTAAATGTGTAGAAAGAGGCAGGTGAACCTTTTCATGACATAGAGGTAAGTAACGTAACCTAGAACAGGGGTCCCCAATGTGGTGCCAATGAGCACCATGGTACCTGCCGAGTCTTTTGAGAAAGTGAGTGGGGACAGATGGGGTTTTTGCTTAGGAGGGCTTTTGATTGGCTCTGCAAATATTTCAAAAGTTGCTTTGGCAGTAGCTACCACCACAGCACAAGGAATTTCACTGTATGACTGATAGTAAACTGCGTGGATGCAAGAAAATATTTTAAATCAGTATTTTAATTTTAAAGGCACCCTGTTAAACAGAGGTTCTGCCTAAAATGTTGAAAAGTTACAATGGCTGCGGTCACACGGAGCATTAGCCACGCTACAGAGACGAAAGATAGGCAGATTTTCCGGGTGCGATCACAGCGCCACATCTGGGAAGCGTAGAGCTCCCGTGGAGAACCCAAGACTTCCCGCCGAAGATGTGGGGTAAAAAACTAGTACCTCCGAGGTACTAGTTTCCGGAAACCACGGGGCAAGGGCGGGCGCCTGATAGCGTTTCCGGTGGTAGGTCGTGGCATCCGGTGCCCGCCCATGTCCCGTCGCTAAAAGGGTTTTTTTTCCAAGTCTCCATGGGATGCGCACAAGCACCCAATGGCGCATGCGCACACTTCGTTTAAAAACAAACAACACAGCCCCCTGCTCGGCCTGCTCGAGAGGAACTCTCTGCACCTGGCGGCAGAGGGGGAAGTGCAGGGGGGGCATGGTGGGAGGGCAGCCCGGCTGAAGCTCCTCCTGGAGGGGACCGGACGGAGGACACAGTTTGCATTCCTCTGCACCCCTGGAAGGGGTTAAACCCGCGCAGACTTTTGCTAGAGAAGCCGCTTCTTTGCCGCGCCGCTGGATTGTCCTGTGATCGGCACCTTCCCCTAACCACAGGACCTCTATGGGACCTCTACGGGATGTCTGATCCTCCTTTTGTGGCAGCCATTTTGTGATTGCACCAACCACCCTGTGTCAGCATTCCAAAGGTGCCTACAGGCTCCAAAGGGTTGGGGACCCCTAACCTAGTAGATAACATAACATAAGCCCATATTAAAGGGATAGGACACTTTTTCAAAGTTATACAACCTAGTATCCCCAGATCTAGTCTGCTTTCTAACTACTATACCATAGTGCCTCTGTACGATCTCTATATCAAGAGAACTGGAGTCTTATTGTCATCATCCTACCTCTAAAAAAAAAAAAAAGCATAATATCCTTATATAAGATTTTTAATTAGTTTTAACAAGAATAGAAACAGATGACTACAGAAAAAAGAAAAAAATAAAATATCCCCAGATCTAGTCTGCTTTCTAACTACTATACCATAGTGCTTCTGTACGATCTCTATATCAAGAGAACTGGAGTCTTATTGTCATCATCCTACCTCTAAAAAAAAAAAAAAGCATAATATCCTTATATAAGATTTTTAATTAGTTTTAACAAGAATAGAAACAGATGACTACAGAAAAAAGAAATACATACAACAGAAAAGCAAGTAACAACTAACAACAATGGAGCACACACTCTTGTTTCAGTTTTAGTTTAACACTTTAAAATCAAATCAAGTTCTTATACACCTGTCTCAGTTGAGAATTTAATCTTATAACAGTTCTCTTTTTAATATATAATCACTTTGGTAGTTTTCCAAGATAACTTTCAATCCATTTATAAAATCTCACCCAGTTTTTCCCCAAAGATTTCTTTTTCTTGTAGTTGTAAAGTCAATTTATCCATTTCTGCTGTTTCCAAAAGTTTGTAGATTATTTCTTCTTTTGTTGGCATTTCTTCTTTTTTCCAATACTTTGCATACAATATTCTAGCAGTTGTTACAGCCTGTATAATCATATATACATCTTGTTTCTTGTAATTCTGTGGTACCATGTTTAATAAAAACTATTGTGGTATAAATGGTAATACCTAGCATTTTTTGTAATACCTCATGTATCCATAGCCAATATTTTTTGCAACCTTACAAGTCCACCACATATGGTAAAAAGAACCAGTGCTTAGTTTACATTTCCAACACAAATTTATATTAACTTTCCATACCTCAGACCATTGTTCTATTTGTATATTATGACCTATATTTTGCGTCCACTTAATCATTGAATGTTTTACAACTTCATCTTGCATTTTCATGTCTAATAACATGTAAAACAATTTTATGTACCTCCCATCAGAGCATAACAGAATTTTATCCAATTCTACTGGTATATCACAAAACCCAATGGTTTTACCCTTTACATATCTAGAATCTAGTTGTGCCCTTTCCCACCAGTTCATCATCATCATCATCATCATCATCATCATCATCATAATATCCATTTATTAATCGCTTTCCCCAGTGGGCTCAAAGCGATGTACAGTTACTCAGTATAGACAAGGGACTAACAATGTTTGTAGGGGATAGGGAAGACAACATATATTCATTTTTAATTGCACGTGCCGGCACTGCCCGGTATAGACATCTTCTGGCTTGGCTCCGTTGTTTTCCGCAGGGCTGTTTGATGGCCAGGCTTCAGGACCCGTATGTTAATCGCCACACTGCTACCGCCTGGCTGGAACATCCATTGCAGGGATTCTTTCGCAGCTGAGAAGCTGTTACACCTTCCAAGCCTCGACCAAGACGTCCGAACGTCAGCTAACACCCTCCCACAAGGGAGATTGGCGTGCCCACTCTCTCTAAGGAGTGGTTCCCATTTTATCTACTCGCCGAAGCTTTCGAATCGCTGGGTGGACGATGAGCTGGGGACAACAGGCTGGCTGCTCACACCAGCGTGGGGCTTGAACCAACACAGTTCAGATGTTAAGATAGTTAAGATGTTAAGATAGTGGGATGTACCCACTGTGCCACCGCTCCCCTTTTCCCTTAAGTTTGTCTTGTTGCATTAATTTATTTTGGTCATCTAACTACTAACTACTATACCATAGTGCCTCTGTACGATCTCTATATCAAGAGAACTAGAGTCATATTTTCATCATCCTACCTCTAAAAAAAAAAAGCATAATATCTGGCTGCAGTCGCATGTGCCAGTTGAAGCGGAGGAGAAGCAAGGCTATTTCCTCCAGAGAAATTTGACATGCAGTTGCGAGATCACACAGCCCTTTGAAGCTGTGGGCTTAGCCTATCCTTGTGTGATCAGGCACAACTGCGGGTGAGTCAGGGTTTTTTTTTTGCCATTTGTTTCCCTTGCGCATAAATGAGGAATCGCACCTCTGCAATGAGGACCCCCTATGGAGTATGCGATAATGCACATACTGCGAAGGGGAGGGGAAACCGGCATGGCCTCGGGATGGCCTGATCAGACCATCCTGACAGCATGAGAGCATGCTTGAGTTATCAGACAGGGGAAAGTCCACCCGTGGCCCACCTTATCTGGATAACACCAGACTTTTCCCGGTGTCTTTTAACTCCACTTCCATGGTGGAGCAGCACGGGTTGCCAACAACTGCAGGACACTTCCCACATGTTGCTGTCTGATCGCTCCCTTTAGATCCGTCAGGCATTTGCGCCTGTGTCGGATCTAAAGGAGCATGTGATCACAGCCATCTGTTTTTCAACTCACCCCAAATAAACAGATCTCCAGAATTTTAAAATGTCAGCACCAGCTCACAGAGAAACATTTCTTAAATACTGTAGTATATTCAGATCACATAGCTTGATTAATCCCTGTGCCACTGTTCAGGCTTAACATATTTACCAACTTCTTGTAACTCTTGCATATTTTCAGCAAATGCTTGTGATTTATATACTTGTGCATGAAGTCATGTTTGGCAACTTCCAGTGCATTAGACAAGTGTGTTGCTGCATTTGCCATGGTTAGCAAGGGTGCAAATATTGTGTGGAAGCAACAGAAGTTTCCAGGAATAATATGTTTTCCAGGCACTCATTGGCAATGCCTGGAGGCATTGGCTTGGTTTATCCTTCTAACATCATTTTATTTATCAGTGCTGCAAGCATTAAATGCTCCTTGGAGGTTAAAAAAGATCTGTCATAAAAATATACTTGTTCCTTTTACAGACAAACATTTTATTTAAAAAGTCAGCAAATATTCTCACACATGGCAGCACCACTGATTAATGCTTTTAAGCGATCAGAGCTAGTAATTTAAACTAGCGTAGCTTATCAACCATGATGGACTAGGTGCCAAAGTATTCCAAATAAGTTGCTTAGTACAGAACTAGCCTATCACAAAAGAATAAGATCTGATAAGATCAAATATACATATCCCTTCAAAACAAATAGAGACAATTTGTTCAGTGTTCCCTCCCACATATAAAGAGATGTTATCAAGCCAACCATAAAACACATAGGTTGAAGCTATGTCCTATGGCAGTGTTTCACACAGATTCCCTTTTAAATTGCCTTTATCTATCCAAATACATATCGAAAACAATTGTACCCACTCAAGTTTTTATACAAGGATTACATTCTCTTTTTAATGAAACATTATGCTTACCCTCTTCACACAATACATGTTCAAGTCTATACCACCACAAGGCACCAGCAGAGTGAGTGTGAGGACATAAGTCACACTATAGGTATAAAGTGCTTGCCAAACTGATACACAACAAAATGGCCTCAGTGGAGTAGCCCTGAAGATTACAAAGACCAACACTACAGTTCTAAGCATGTATAAGTGAATACCACTGAGTTAAATAAAGCTTACTCAGGCCCATAGCCACAGGGAGCTGACCAGGGCAATGCCCCCAAATGTGCCCTGCCCCCTCCCTATACTACTTCCCCCACGGAGCCTGGGGCAATTGGCGATGACTGCGCTTGCAGACAACCATGCTTCCCAGAGACAGTGGCAGGCTTTGCAGTGTCTCCAGAGTGGCTACCAGGGGCTAGGCAGGGATGCTTCGGGAGTCAGGACCTGCCCAAGCCTGCTCACCGGTTGCCTGGCCTTGTGCCACATGCACCAGCAGCCATGCCTGGCCTTTCAGGGCTTCAGCCATAGGCGTCAACTTCATGGGAG
>NW_015188657.1:0-9522 GCF_001447785.1 Gekko japonicus
GCTTCCAAGGTCTGACAAGATTAGGCTAACCTGGCCATCCAGGTCTTGAGATAAACACACCTGTAATGTGGTTAAGACGCCAAAGTTCAGCAGTTCGAGACCCGAGTGTGCCGCATGACGGAGTGAGCTCCCATCTCTAGTTCCAGCTCCTGCCAACTTAACAGCTTGAAAGCAAGAAACTGCAAGTAGATAAATAGGTACCACATCAGTGGGAAGGTAACAGCGTTCCGTGCGCCTCGTCGTCTAGTCATGCCAGCCACATGACCACGGAAACGTCTTCGGACAGCGCTGGCTCTTTGGCTTGGAAACGGAGATGGGCACTGCATCCCCAGAGTCAGATTTGACTGGCTTTCGAGCAAGGGAAACCTTTACCTTTACCTAATGTGTACGAGTTAATAGAGTGAAAATATACTGAGACAGAAGACTTCAGATCCATTCAAAATTGTATGTTCCATCCTGGTTTTCATTGTTATCAGCGGTATCCCCCTACTTTCCCCTCTTCCTGCGGGAAGTGTACGACTGGCTATTAGTTTCCTAGCACATAATCTGCCACGCTTCCTCACAAGAAATCCAGTGTTTCATACCTTCCCAAGAACCACAGGAAGGCACACTATTTCAAAGCAATGTATTTCATCAGTCAGACATTCTGTCACCAGATGGTGCTATTTTCCTTGCAGGACAGAACTAGGATTACAAATGGACTTTCCCCCTTACTCACATATCAAACTTGTGCATTTATCAATATATTCTGCCAAGTTACATACCCCAAGCTAGTTGTTCTTTTTTTAAAAAAAAACAAAAAACAAAATATTCAAGTGCCAAAATTCTGCCTCTGCTTGTAGTTCTCATAGAAAGAGGGACGATGCAGGGCCAATTTCTCATTGTTCAGGTTCCTTGCTGTCCCCAGCCAGAATCCAGACACCTACTTCAGACATGCCTGAATAGGGTTGCCAAGTCCGAATTTCGCCGCAGCGGGGGACTCCCGGCTGGCGTCTGGAGCATGCGTGCGCCACAGGTGGGACCTGTGGATCCCCTGAGGTTACAGCTCATCTCCAGACTACAGAGATCAGTTTCCCCGGAGAAAATGGGTGGACTCTATGGCTGTTAAAGAGTGGGTACCATGGATGACCAGACCCCAAGTCTAGTGATCAGCTCTCCTTTAATAGTGATTTCAGCAAGGACAAGACTGGAAAACCCCAGGGCAGCAGCCCTGTTAAATGGCATGCAAAAACCACACCCAAACACACCCCACTCCCAACGATAGGCTGTTTATATAACATTACTTCTTTACTGGTTGCTTCCAGAGTCCTGGTAGGCTATTGTTCTTGGGCTCCAAGCTCAGCCCGTCTCAGGTACAAGAGTTCTGGAATGTTAAAGTCCCAATACATAACAACAGGCGTTGTAGTCCACTGAGGTCTCTGTCCTCTCCAGACTCCACCCCCAAATCTCCATAAAAAGAGTTGGTTTTATACTCCACTCTTCACTACTCGGAGGAGTCCCACTTTCCCTTCGTCTCCCCACAACAGGCACCCTGTGAGGCAGGTGGGACTGAGAGAGTTCTGAGACAGCTGTGACTGGCCCAAGGTCACCCAGCTGGCTTCATGTGGAGGAGGAGTGGGGAGTGAGACCCAGTCCTCCAGATCAGAGTCCACCGCCCTTAGCACCGACACCATGCTGGCTCTCTACACCAAGCTGGAGTTTCCCAGTCTGGAATTAGCAAGCTTCCCTCCCCATCCCCTGCCGGTGGCCAAAGGTGATGTGGCAGCCCTCTCTGGAGATGAGCTGTAATTCCAGGGGCTCCTTTGGTCCCGCCTGGAGGCTGGCCTCCCTTGCCTAAGCCCAGCCCTCCACTTCTCACTAACAAGCCAAACACAAAACAGCATCCTCCCCAAAACTTCACTGAACTCCTTCGCTTGCCAACACCCTTTTTGAACCATTAACAAACAAAACCAGGAGTTATGATATCATGGATGAGGGATGTGGGGCATATTGTAGAAACTGAACAATGGTCTAAAATATGGAATACAATAAAAATGATGAGAGCAATCCCATACAAAGAAGACATATTGAAGATGTTCCACAGATGGTACTGGACACCATATAAATTACCAAAATGTGATGGAACGATTAACAAAAATGGTTGGAAATGTAAGAGCAATGTTGGCACATTTATACATGTTTGGTGGAGATGTGGGAGAATCCAAAACTATTGGATTAAAATATATAAGGCATTAAAAGAGATTACAGGAATAGAAATATCGTTTTTACCAGAAGTAGCGCTACTAAATATGCTACCAAACAATTATAGTACCGAGAATAAATACTTAATAAGTTACACATTTAGTGCGGCAAGAATATTATTAGCAAAATACTGGAAAGAAGAGAAAATCCCCCCCAGAGAAGAACTGTTAGATAAAATGTTATCATTAGCGGAGATGGACAGACTAAGTGTACTTTTGCAAGGAAAGGACTATGAGATATTTGTAAAAAGATGGGAAACGTTTTATGTATGGATAGAGAAGGGGGGGAAAAGTGACTCGCAAGGATAAATGTACTATATCTGATATGTGGATAAGTGTGATATAAACAATAAATAAATAAAAATTGAGAAAAAACAAACAAAAAAAACCAGGCACTACAATGCAGCATGTGGAAACAGTCAATGGGAGAGAGCATTTTGCATTTGGGCTTCAAAGGCCAAAGGGGCTAGCAGAATACTGGCTCAGGTCTGATGTCTGAATTCAGGGAGGAGTGTCAATCAACGGGGCCTCGACTCGACTTTTGTTCCCCCTTTAATCTCATGACATCAGAAATGAATTAAATATCATACCGAATTTGAAGGCAGAGCCTGTCAGGATAATTTCTCTCTCTATCCCAGCTTTTAACTCCAAGCCGAGAGGGGAAAAAAAGGCTTTCACGGTTCCAAGTTTTAGATTATCTTCATATAAACCCTTTTTGTCTTCCTTCATCATTGACATGACATTTATAAAAATAAAAGTAACCACGTTCTACTGTCCTATGTGTATACAGCCGGCCCCCTTGGCTTAATTGGGAAGCTGGATTTCATGGAGACACTTAGACTGGCGTAATTCCCCGGAAGTGGAAATGAAGTGCAGAAGGCGCAGGGGGAGGCGAGGACGTTTCTCCCTGATCTGCTCCACCTTTATCCACAGGGAATTATTGCATGGGGGGGAGGATTCAGTCAGGCTCAGAAAAGATATATGAAAGGCATAATTAAAATCTAAAATGGTATGCTTATCACACAAGTCTGTATGTGAAATCGAAAGACCACAATGGTCACTCCATAACCCATGATGGGGGGGGAGGAAGATGTGGATTTGATATTCAGAGTGAGATTGCTTGTACACTGCTTTGCTAGTTATCTGTGCCGTGTAGATTACCTACTTGTTGTGTTAATTCTTCCAATAGGCATCATTTACTTCACTTTGTATTAGTTTTATAGTCCTCGAGTCAGAAGGGCCTGAGAGGCCACCTAGCTGAACCTCAAGCTCAGAGCAGGGAATCAAAAGCTAGAACATCCCCAACCGATGGCTTGAAAAGGACCGATGAGGGAAAGCCCTTCCTCCATCTACAATCTCCTTCCACTGTCACTCACCATTAAGAAGTTTCTCCTAACGTTCAACTGAGCTCTACCCTTCTGTTACTGAGGATTATTAGATCTAGTCTCTGCCTTCTTCCATGTGGCAGCCCTTCAGGCATAGGGTTGACAGGTCAAACCCCCCCCCCCCCCTGTGCCTGGAGGGGCCGCCCCAGCAGTATGACATCACACAGAGTGACGCCATCACATTAGGGATGCAGTGGCATGTGCACATGCCCCCTCCAGCTTCCCCCCAACCATTTAAGGGGAACCTTCCCTTCAAATGGTTGGGGGGGGGGAGCAGGGACTGCTCGTGTCTGCCCTGCAAGCCACAAGTTTGCTGCCTGCAGGGCGCGCGCAACCGGCTCCCACTTCAAAAGGGCTTGCACTGCTCATGCCTGCCCTGCAAGCCGTGAGAGGGTGAGGGCTTCCCCCTCCCCGATTGGGAAACCTCCCACAGGACCGAGGGTCTGGCAACCCTGTTCAGGAACCTGAAGATGGCCGTGTCTCCCATCAGTCTTCCCTTCTCCGGGATATCCATGCCCAGTTCTTTCTGCATGCAGAGCGAATGTTCTGTCACTGAGCCGCAGTCTCTCCCCAGGCTCCCCAGGCTCCTGCTGTATGAATGTCTCAGTTCCCTCCGTTCTTACCTGGGGATGCTCTCTTAGCAGTGGAACTATTTCTTCCAAGACCCCTCTTTTTATTCCTCATGCTCTCCTGCCAGCGCCGCTCATCTTCCCCGCCTCCCTCCTCCCCCATCCGGCCCCACCCTCGTTCATATGCCAGGATGCTCCTTGGGCTTCTGGGCTGCCAAGTCCCCCCGGGGGGCAGGGAAACCCCCGCCCCAGAGGCCTGTTCCCCGCCGGTGGTGGATTGGGCCCTGGGGAAGCCCACTTCGGTGTGCGCATCACCAGGAAGTGACGTTATGATGCTGGGTGTGCTGGGGCCGGGGTCACAACCTTCTGAGGGGGAAACTCTATGCATAGGATGCCGGATGGGAGTCCCCCGCTCCCGACATTTTTCGACTTGGCAACCCTACTCTCGGGAGTTGCCCCGTCATGCCGCGTCCCCCGTGGGGGCTGTGCCGTTGATTCTCCCTGGCTCGTCCGCCACTCCTGGGGTGCGTTGGGGTGTGGGTATGCCTCTGGGGGTGTGAGGGATCATCCCGGGGCCGGTGAACGGGAACATGTGCCTTCACTGGGATGTGTGTATACAGCCGCCCCCCTTGGCTTAATCGGGAAGCCGGATCTCATGGAGACGCTTAGACTGGCGTAGTTACACGGAAGTGGAAATAAAGTGCAGAAGGCGCAGGGGGAGGCGAGGACGTTTCTCCCTGATCTGCTCCACCTTTATCCACAGGGAATTATTGCATGGGGGGGGGGATTCAGTCAGGCTCAGAAAAGATATATGAAAGGCATAATTAAAATCTAAAATGGTATGCTTATCACACAAGTCTGTATGTGAAATCGAAAGACCACAATGGTCACTCCATAACCCATGATGGGGGGGGAGGAAGATGTGGATTTGATATTCAGAGTGAGATTGCTTGTACACTGCTTTGCTAGTTATCTGTGCCGTGTAGATTACCTACTTGTTGTGTTAATTCTTCCAATAGGCATCATTTACTTCACTTTGTATTAGTGATTTTTTTAAAAAAACATAAGAATGTAAGAAGAGCCCAGTTGGATCAGACCAACTGTCCACCAGTCCAGTATCCTGCCTCACACAGTGGTCAACCAGTTCCTCTGGACTTAGTTAATATGTCAACAGTGGTGGAGCATCTCTTTATAAACATTATTTTCAATTAGTGGAGTCATTACAGTCAACATTAAAATGACAACGTAACTGGAAGTTGATACATGAACTAATTTTCTAATAAACTGGAAATATGGATTAGAAAACAGCTTTGAACGACAAACCCTAACGACCATTGCGCTGATCCAAAGATGAAAGCTTATAACCATGAGGTGAATACTTACTGCTTCATGGAAGAATATGCCACCCCCTATAGCAGGAGTGGACAAATGTGTCCTTTTTTAATTCTGTTTCTTGTCACTGTGAACTATTTCCATCTACTGACTTTCCTTGTTGGGTACTGATGATTCATTGGTCTTTTTTGGTACATTTTAGTGCAATTTATATGTAATTTGTCCACCATTTATGCCCACTGTATAGGCAGGGTTGCCTCTTCACTCTGCCAGGAGCAAAAATTGGAAGAGGGAAGTGATTACAGAAAATGTGACATTGTGGCACTCTAGGAAATCCCTGCTCTCTATGGTAAAAACCACAGAGATCTGGGGAATTCTTAGAGCACTGTGGCTTCACTTGGGGGTGCAACTGGATGTGTTGTCACAATGTTGCGTAACATGCCTTTCCACTCCCCATTTTTACTCCTCCTGGAAAGAAAAGCGGCAGTGGGGCCAGGGAATCACAGCCAGTAGATTGCTGCCATGGGGAACAATTTGGTAAGCCAGTAAGTAGGTCATATGTACAGATAAGATATAATGCTACTTTCTTGACAAACAATGACGAAAAACTCCATACATTTTATAGGAAAAATCAACATGAGGGAAGAGAAAACAGCTTAGAAATGAAGACTCACACAATTGATTTGCATGAGGGAGAAGTATAGTCAAAATGGGTATCCTCATACTGACAGTATCCTAACCTAGTAGATGCTTGTTGCTATCAAATTCCATTATACTATTCACCTATTGTTGGGGAGAAGATGGTGGACATAAAGGTAGAATCCATGCATTCCTGGGTATCGTGGTACTTCCTGTGTGAACAGGAAAATAGAGAAATATCCAATGAAGTGTGGACAGTGGGTGCAGTTCTGGAAACTGTCCAGCCAATGTGGTCAAAGTTAAAAAGTCATAATTCGGCAAGCCGAGAACGTCTCAGAAAATTCACCTACATGAATAAAAACATAAGAATGTAAGAGTTGTTGGATCCAATACCAACATCCAATGTTGGATCAGGCCAATGGCCCATCTAGTCCAACACTCTGGGTCACACAGTGGCCAGAAATACCAGTGCCATCAGGAGGTCCACCAGTGGGGCCAGGACACTAGAAGCCCTCCCACTGTTGCCCCCCCCCAGCACCAAGAATACAGAGCATCACTTGCCCCAGAGTCCCTACCTATACCTTGTGGCTAATCGCCACTGATGGACCTCTGCTCCATATGCTTATCTAATTCCCTATTGAAGCCGTCCATGCTTGTAGCCGCCACCACTTCCTGTGGCAGTGAATTCCATGTGTTAATCACTCTTTGGGTGAAGAAGTACTTCCTTTTATCTGTTCTAACCTGACCACTCAGCAATTTCATTGAGTGTCCACGAGTTATTGTATTGTGAGAAGGAGAGAAAAGTACTTCTTTCTCTACCTGCTCTATCCCATGCATAACCTTATAAACCTCGATCATGTCACCCCTCAGTCATCATTTCTCTAAGCTAAAGAGCCCCAAGCGCTTTAACCTTTCTTTATAGGGAATGTGTTCCAACCCTTTTATCATTCAAGTTGCCCTTTTCTGCACTTTTTCCAAAGCTATAACATCCTTTTTAAGGTGTGGTGACCAGAACTGCACACAGTATTCCAAACGAGTTTGCACCATTGATTTATACAGGGGCATTATGATATTGGCTGATCTGTTTTCAATTCCCTTCCTAATGATCCCCAGCATAGCATTGGCCTTTTTTACTGCAGTCACACACTGTCTCGACATTTTCAGTGAGTTATCTACTACGACTCCAAGATCTCTCTCTTGGTCAGTCTCTGCCAGTTCAGACCCCATCAATGTGTATTTATATTTAGGATTTTTGGCTCCAATGTGCATCACCTTGCACTTGGCCACATCAAACCCCATTTGCCATGTTGACACCTATGTGCCCATCCTCAATAGATCCCTTTGGAGTGCCTCACAATCCTCCCTGGTTTTCACCACCCTGAACAACTTTGTGTCATCCACAAATTTAGCCACTTCACTGCTTACTCCCAAGGGCCTATCCACAAACTGAGCCTAAAGGCCTGCTCACAAGAGAGGGGAAAGATACAAATGAGCAGAGAGAGAAAACAAAAACTTCAGAAAACTGGGCATGCCCCAATTCCAGAAGTTATTTTAGAAATTCTTCTAGTTAAACCAAGGGTCCAGTAGAACGTTGAAGACTAACAAAGTATGTGGCAGGGTATGAGCTTTCTGAAGAAAAGTGAGCAGTGACTCATGGGAGCCCCTCCCCTGCCACAAATATGAATAGCCTGTGATGCGGTCTTCCTCTTCTCTGCTGCTGCAGATAGACTAACACGGCTACCTGTCTTGATTTAATTAAACCGGATTAGGAGGTGGAGCACAGAGCAGAGTGAACGAGTGGAACAATACACTGGTTGAGCGGGAAGAAGTCACTTGTTCTCACTTGCATGTGGGAATGACTCATCGCAAAACAAGTTTCCCAACACTTCACATCCCTACAAATACGAGTTCCCTACAAACACAGTTCAAGCCCTCCTATGGTGAAGGGAGTCTTGTTCTGGCAGAAAAGGAGGTACTCTGCTAGTGGAAAGCATCTTGCCTTGGAGGAAGGCTCCTTGAGTAAGAGGAAGGTTCCACCCCTGGCAGAACGGAAACTTGGGATCCAACTAGGTGGGACCTGGAGAATCCCCTGGAATTCCAGGCTATCTCCAGACTACAGAAATCAGATCACTTGGCGAAAACAGATGCTTTGGAGGGTGGACTCTATGGCATTGCACCCCACTGAGGTCTCTGTTCTCCCCAGGCTCCACCCCCAAATCTCAATGAGTTTCCCAACCTGGATCTGGAAACGCTACCCTTATCTCCTGCCGGTGGCCACAGGGGACTTGGCAAGCCTAGATCCAACTCAGCAAGCAATCAGTTCTGACAAATCAAATTATAAGCATGTATATACGAACTGATCTTCGATATGGTGCATCATGGCCAATCATGAACACCCCATAGGGCACAGGTGTTTGCAAACGCCTGTTTATCACATGCACAATTTCACAGAAGTGTCTCTAACATGTTTCCAGTATACCTCTGAAAATGCAGAACGTTGAACAGTCCTTGAGTAACACAGACCCCTAGCTTGCGTCTCAAGACAAGAATGGTAATGGATTACAGTCATTTTCAAAACGGCCATTTCAAACATTCGGATGCTCCAAATTAGGAATATAAGCAAACTTCCCGATTTTTTAAAAAAGGAGGGGGAGGGTAACCTTATTTCTCTTGCAATTGTTTCTTCCTTGTCCTCAGCTTATCTGAATGCCTGGAGGTCCTTTCCTGCCCCACACACACCCAGCTGGGCACGCAGCTGCTTGGTGGCAACCCTCTGGGTGTGTCTAATTAGAAACTGCCTAGGATGGCCTCGCACAAAATGCTGCAAAGGCGACGGAAGAGGAGGCAGCCAGAACCCGGGAATCCCTGAGCAATCGGAATGTTGCTACCGCCTCTCCAAGAGCTTCCCTTCGACGAAACGTTCCTAAAAGGGCCGCACATGGCTTGCGCTTGGAAATCTACATGGCGCCCAGCAGAGTCAGATGATTACAGTGAGCAGGATGTATAAAGAGAGGGAAACGGCTTCACCAGGCTCTTACGCAGAGTGTATAGTGTCCCATGCTGAGCCTGCCAGCGTGTCAGCTCCAGCTAATCTGGTTCGCCCTGCTGTCATCTGGCTCCCCCCTTCGCCGGCTGCTCTACCTGCTCACCTCCTATGGAATCCAACACGAAATCTGTCGCCTTGGACTACTTGTCCAAATGTCCAAATCAGCAAAAAACAAAACTCAGCACCACCGATCTCCGCGGGGTGTGACTGGCTGCTCTGTGCAGAAGCAGTCCCAGTGTCAGACTCGGGTTCACCTTCTACGATGTTCTCTGTACCTGTAGTATCACCAACCTGCTCTATGTAACCCGCAC
>NW_015188658.1:0-6644 GCF_001447785.1 Gekko japonicus
CAAAAGGGGGAGAGGAGAATTATGTAAGATGCTTTGGTCTCCATTGAGGAGGAAAACTGTACTTTTCCTCCTGGGGAACCATTGCTGCCAATTTCCATGTGAGAACTGGAGATAACTCAGGATTAAAACTGCTCTCCAGATGGTAGAGATCAGGGGGCGATAACAGTAGGTTGATGACTGGCTGGGAAGGAGATAGGGTTGCCAACTCCAGGTTAGGAAATTCCTGGAGATCTGAGGGGTGTAGGAGTCTGAGGGGTCTGAGGAATGGGACCTCAGACAGGTACAATGCCATAGATTCTACCCTCCAAAGCAGCCATTTCCTCCTTGGGGACCATTGCTGCCAATCTCTAGGTGAGGGCTGGAGATCACTCAAAATTAAAACTGCTCTCCAGATGGCAGAGATAAGTTTCCCTGGATAAAACAGCATCTTTTCAGGGTGGACTCTCCTTCTTGGGTCCCCACTGCGGAGAAAGACTGTAGTTTTCCTGGGTAGAGGCTGCAGGTGAGGGGAGAGATGGAAAGCTGAAATCAGAGGGGCAGATAAAGGTAGGCTGATGGTTGGCTGGGAAGGAGATAGGGTTGCCAACTCCAGGTTGGGAAATTCCTGGAGATTTGAGGGATGGAGCCTGGAGAGGGTGGGATTTGTAGAGGGGTGGGACCTCAGACAGGTACAATGCCATAGACTCCACCCTCCAAACCAGCTATTTTCTCCTGGGGGACCATTGCTGCCAATCACTCAGAATGAAAACTGCTCTCCAGATGGTAGAGATCAGTTTCCCTGGAGAAAATGGCTGCTTTGCAGGGTGGACTATGTGTCATTATACCCTGCTGAGGTCACTTCCCTCCTGCTTGGGTCCCCACTGTGGAGAAAGATTATAGTTTTCCTAGGTAGAGGCTGCAGGTGGGGAAGGGGAGATGGAAAGCTTTAGTCAGAGGGGCAGATAAAGGTAGGTTGATGGTTGGCTGGGAAGGAGATAGGATTGCCAACTCCAGATTGGGAAATTCCTGGAGATTTGAGGGATGGAGCCTGGACAGGGTGGGGTTTGTGGAGAGGTGAGACCTCTGACAGGTAAGAAGTATTTTTAAATAAAATAAAATACTTTAAATGTATTAATTTACCATTTGTCAACCTTTGTAATGTAGGTATGAAGTAATTTCTAAAGTAAAGACAGAAAGATGTTAAATTAAATTATGTATAGACTGTCTATTATACACAGTATACACAGTTTTTGAATAACTATATGGCTTAAAATTCTATGGCATTGTACCTGTCTGAGGTCCCACCCCTCCTCAAACCTCAACCTCTCCTGGAGTTAGAAACCCTATCTCCTTCCCAGCCAATCATCAACCTGCCATTATCTGCCCCTCTGATTTCAGATTTCCATCTCCTTCCCCCTCTCTCCTGGAGAGCAGTAGTCTATTTGGGCCCAGAGACCCTAATGGAAAATCCATTCCGTGTTTTTATTGCAACTCTACTTGTACTGTAATGTATTTCAATGGAGCCCATGCAAGTCAATTGGCATTCTTGGCTCCCATTATTTCCAATGGGCCTTCAAGCGTTTCCAATGGACAATCCTGTCCTTCCTTTTAGTACATCCCCAGCAAAGGGCAGACGGCAGCCCCCAGCAGGATACCACCAGCCTGCCCCCCCCCAGGCACACACCCCCGGCAAACAGAAAAGCCAGGAGAAAGAATCAGAACAGGCGCCCACCTGGTCGTGCCAGCAGCCAGGAACAAGCAGCAGACCGGAGGCGATGGCAAGCCCCCCCTGACCCCCCTCCAAGCCCGAAGAACTCCTGCAACTCCCACAACAACAACACCCATGTCTTCACACACACACACACACACACACACCGAGGAGCCGCTCTTGCCCCCTGACCTTGAGTCCTGTGTGCTGGAGGGATGGAGGAGGAGGAGGAGAGGAACACTCACTTGCAGGCTTGGAGGAGGTGAGGTGCCAGCCAGGTGGGGCTCAGGGCGCAGAGAGGGGGACTACGCACTCCCTCCTGCAGGCTGCTGCTGGTGCTGCTCGTCGCGGTCAGCTGCCTCGGAGGAGAAGGGGAGTCACAGTGCGCAGCTGGTTTCTCTTCCCCTGCTGGCTCGACATCTGCCCTGCATGGCCTCCGCCCTCCATTCAAACTGCTTAATTGGGGGCCACCCAGGCAGCTGGAGTGATGGCACGCGTGCCATAGGTTTGCCACCAGGGACCTAGAGCATCCCTTACAAGTGTTTGTCCAGCCACTGTTCAAAGACTGCCAGTAAGGTGGAGCTCACCACCTCCCTGCACAACTGATTCCACTGTTGCACAACTCGTACTGTAAAAAGTTTTTCCCTAATATCCAGCCGGAACCTTCCCACCTGTCATTTAAACCCATTATTGCAAGTCTTATAGCTTCCTGCCCTCCTCTAAGTGACAGCCCTTCAAATACTTAAAGAGAGCAATCATGTCCCCCCTCAACCTCCCCTTCTCCAGACTAAACATTCCCAAGTCCCTCAGCCTTTCCTCATAGGACTTGTTCTCCAGGCCCCCCATCATCCTCGTCACTCCTCTGCACCTGCTCCATTCTGTCCACATCCTTTTTCAAGTGAGGCCTCCAGAACTGTACACAATACACTTGGTGTGACCTGACCAATGCAGTGTACAGCGGGACTATGACATCTTGCTATTTGGATGTTATGCCTCTGTTGATACACCCTAAGATTGCATCAACCTTTTTTGTTGCCATATCACGCTGCTGCTCATATTTAACTTACGGTCTACTCGTACCTCAAGAACTTGTTCACACACATTGCTACCCAGAAGCATATCCCCCATTTAGTATGCGTGCTCCTCATTTTTGTTACCCAGATTTAGAACTCCGCACTTCTCCTTGTTAAATTGCATCTTGTTCACACTCGCCCACTTTTCCAGTGTGTTCAGATCTCGTTGAATTCTATCTCTTCTCTTCCTCTCAATTTGGTGACATCTGCAAATTTAATGCATAGCCCCTCCACACACTTATGCAGATCATTTATAAAAATATTGAAAAGTACCGGGCCCAGAACCAAGCCCTGTGGCACCACATCAACCCTATCTAAAAGTGTCCATTTGCCTGTATGAAAATGATACTTTAGGAAGCAGACTAATGCAGCAGCAGAAAGGAAGGATAACTAGTCCCTTGTTAACTGTTTTTACTGGTTTTATTATCTATTAAAGTTTTATGTATTTAATTCAATTTTTAATTCTTAATTTTTAACATTGTATTTTATTGTTTTATATTGTTGTAAACCACCCAGAGAACTTGGCTATGGGAGATACAGAAATTTTAAAATAGAAACAACAACATTTAGTCACTCTGTTGTAGGTAATTAACATGGCTTTGTCCCCTAGTCCCGTATCAGAACAGACAACTGTTCCTTCCAGTAAATTGGATCTGAAGATAAATGATGTTCCTTGCAAGAGTTGTCCTTTAGCTTTTTTTTATTCCATAGGAAGGGCCTTAAAATCTTATTAAAGATTTTAAGTAGCAATGTTTACAGTACAGGCACTGGTAGGATGGCTTCTGGTTTTGATTTCATACAGCAGGTACATTTGCAGTGCTGGCCCTCCTTGGTCCCTCTGGTCCTCCTCAGACATTGACCTGGGCTCCTCAGGCTTCTCCACTGATGACTCTGAATTGGAGACACTGAGCTGTTTGGAGGGGGGCTGTGGCCAACAGTGACCCTGGCCCAGTCCTGGAAGCCACCACACAACTTGGGGGGGGGGGCAGTGCTATCACCAGCCACCACACAAATCAGTATGGTCCAGCAATGGCCACCACACAACTTGGCCTGGCCCAGCACTCTAATAATAACTCTTCAACATTTCAGACCAAAGCTCTGCTTAACACAATGACTTTTAAAATGAATATATTCTAAACATTTTCTTGCATACCAATACCTTACATTCAGTCATGCATCAGAGATGGCAACAGTTGCTGCTGTAATTTTTTTATGAATCATAATTTTTAATAAATTTTTATGAATTAGATCTCTACTAGGCTCTGCCTAGTTTCTAAAACACAGGCACTATGAAAAGTGTTGGTGGGCAACATGGTGCCCACAGGTACTATGTTGGAGACCTTTTTGACATCTAGGGATCTACACAGTCATGTTATTCATGTAGTTTTTGGTTTATTATGTTTGTGAATATTGTTCTTTTTTATGTTATTATAGTCATTGCATACGTTCAGATTCTTTATCCTATTTTTATTCATTTCCATTTATTTCCATGGAAATAATTTATTTCCATTTATTTCCATGGAAAATGCATTTCCATCCAGGAAATTCTCAGGGAACCCACTCCTCGCCCTCTATCCAAATTTCAGGTGGAAAGGTATATGTGTCCTTGTTTTAAACTTGAAAGCTCACATGCTATTTTGTGTCATTTGGTTGGAGATAACAGAAGATACTATGTGGTATAACAGAAGGTGTAATGTATCCATCTCCGACCTTGTGCGAGGCTTGGTCTCTATGCTGTCATGCGAAGCAACCGAGCTTCGCTCACAGGAACAGTGGGCAAGCGGATCCTAGCCTGCACCAATCGGTGGGCTAGGCTCCAGCCAAGAGCCTATGGAATTCTTGGCCACTGTAAATAACTTATCACTGGTGTAGGGGTGTGTTTGGGGTGTGGGTTGTGTGCCTTTATAAACTGGCCTGCGAGCCGGTAACTTTGTCTTTGTTCTGCACTGGAAATAAAGTATGAGAGCTGAAATCACTAGTAAGTCTCAGTACTTTTCAGAAGGTATTATCCTTTATTTTACATTTGAACCAAAACAGGTGCTAACAAGTTTTTCCTGTTTTGCACACAATTAAAATTCTCACTTCTGCAGTGTGAACAGCAAGCAGTAAATTGGTGTATCCCAGTTCCTGGAATCCCCAAAAAGGAGTAGAGAGGCCTATTTTTAAACAAAAATTGAGCATGTGGACAAGGAAAGACAAGCCCTATTCAGTCATGCAGTTTGCATGATTGTACTTTGATGCTTAAAGCATTTTCTTTCAGTTAGATGAAGGAAAAATGCTTCAAACCCCAAAGTACAGTACTGGGAGGTAGCCAAGCTAGGAGCAAAACATTTCAGGTACTAACTACAGGAATGTGGGACAGTTATTCTCCCATACTTACATCAGGCCAATAGCTGTTAAGGGATTTGGTGGAAATCACCAACTCCCCGTCCTCCAAAAAATATGTCATGCAGTTCCACTGAATTCCCAGCTTTCTGAAAAGAAAAAGGGAATGGAGGAGGTCTGTGACAGACTGCAAAGAAAATCAAGCTTTTTAAAATGCTGCTTGTATCAGAGAGGGAGTTCATGAGTTAATCTACCCTAGAGAGAAGAGCTTATGTGATTGGCTACTCTACTCGCTCTCTGATTGGCCATAGAGTTTTTCTCACATGCTAGAGCATCCCCCTCCCCTGCAACGTCCCCTGCGCAATGACATCACCTCTGGGTGACGTCATCATACTGGACACGTTGGCATGGACAGGACTGTTTGGGGGCAGGGCTCCCCCACCCACTGGCTACGTGGCAGCATATTGGGGGGCCCAGAAGTGGGTAAACCCCACACCTGTTGGGGGGATGGCAACTCTTGTATATCCAGACCACAAAGATCAGTTCCCTAGAGAAAATGGCAGTTTCAGAGGGTGGAATCTATAGAATTACATAACCACTGAGCCCCCTTCTCTCCCCAAATGTTGCCCTTCTCAGGCATCACCCCAAGTCTCCAGGGATATCCCATGATGGCAACCCTACCAATAAGTCTGAAGTCCCAAATGCCTATCACTACTGAAAAGTATTGGAGTTCCAGGCATAGCATAGTGAAATCAGCTCTCATTTATTGATTACATTGGAACGAAAACAGATAACTTAACTGGTGCGAGGTCAGTTTATATTCGTGCACACACTCACACCCAACCCACACCCAGTTCCTGTGATAGGTTCTATATAAATGGCCCCAGTAACGATAGGAGCAGATCACTAGCAGGAGAGGTGGGGGGGGGATATAAAGACACCCAATAGTAACCCCCTGTGCTCAGTGTGAATGTAAGAAGATCAGAATCAGATCCCTGTTTCCAGAAAACTCCCAAACCCCAACAGCAGAGAGCAGAGCAGATCACTAATGGGAGAGGTGGGAGGGGGATATAAAGGCATCCAATAGCTAAGCCCCTGTGCTCAGAGCCCAGAGTCCACTGCACCCTAATCCCAAAGCCCAGCAGCAGAGAGCAGATCACAAGCAAACAGAAAGCAAAGCAATGAATCAGCTCTGCTAGCTCTGTGCTTCTCTCTCACCTCACCAGCCAACAAAGGAGGGGGAGGGAGGAGAGCCTTAATATATAGCCTTCTGGGTCCATACACCAGAATGAGAACTCTGTTATTGACAGCCAGCAGTGCCTGTTAAGTTTTGGAAGGTTCCGAATGGTGTTTCCAAGGCTGGACATTTCCGCCCCCACTGTTGCCTTGGAGTTTTGTAAACAGTTTAATTGATCAGCGCCGGTTTGTCTGCAAAATGTAGCCATTCACAAACAGCCACAAACCACATCAAAACTTTGTGAAAGTTCATGGCAGAAAAACCACCATGAACTTGACGTCATGAACCATTTTGACAAACTTTAGTTTTTGAGCTGGTTCAT
>NW_015188659.1:0-8152 GCF_001447785.1 Gekko japonicus
GCCTGGCAGGCTTCTGCCTCCTTGCCCGCCGCCCCCCCAGATTGGTCAACTGTGGCCCCTGCCACACATGGGGAAATTGCTGCAGGCAAAGTGTGCACCAAAAGAGACACGCAGCGGGATCACACAGATCCTGTGAGCTGCTGCGCAGTTGCTCCCCGGCACAATCAGATGCTGGGGAGAAAGCCACGGAAGGGAGCGCGAGGCCACCGGCTGCGCATGTGTGCACATGCGCAGTTCGGCTGGGAGCCTCGATTGCTCTGGAAGATGGGCGCTCCAGCGCTCCGATGGCTGTGCTTGCTGCAGCGTTTCCAGTAAGTCCTGCTCTAGAGGTGGGGGTTTTTTACAGCGGATTTTAGGCCTGGACAGATCTGGGATGGGTGCACTCCGATTCCCAGAAGTTGCGGTGAGATCGCGCCCGTTTGCTGTGCCCTCGATCCGTCCCTCTTCCGACCCAAAACCTCCTGTGTGACCGGGGCCTAGTCAACCAAAGCTCAGAAGCAACTTGACAGTACATAATACACAGAGATGAGCAAAAATGCAATAATTGCAATTTTCTTTATCTAAATCTAAAATGATCTCTCTGTGATTCTGAATGAAGAGATGGGTCAAATAATCTTAAAATTACTAAATCTCAGGGTCAACCCTTTTGTCCTGGTTAGGAGGCAAGCCACCTCTGGAAGCCATGTTTTCTTCAGAAGGCCCTACATAGCTTCTCCCTTCTGTTTCAGACAGTCAAGAACAAAAGCTATTTCTCTTCTCACACAATTTGTAAGGATGCTGTCCCCAAACAAAAGATTTTTTTTTCTTTTATGCTAATCAGACCCCCACACCTTCTTGTACTCGGTGGAAAATTCTCCTCCTTAGAGCCAAAGATACCAAAGAAAGGCATGACCTGTCATTTGTGCTACAGGAAAAAGCCCTTTTGTTTTGTTGGCTACTCACCCTTAACGTATCAGTTGCTGTTCTTCTAATCAGGCAGATACCCATCTAAAAGCTCACTGGAGAAATTTATTTTTCCTGGCTTGCAAACCCATGATTTATTTTGATAATGGTCTTGGTGCTCTTTTGGTGCTCCTGATTTCCCTTGACAAAGGTATGTTTTCTTGTTTTTACTCTTTTCCTCTTATCACCTGCACTGAGTCCTTGCTGGTATTCCAGCCTGTGTTGCCAGAAGGATGGCATGAGGAAATAAGCCAAAATTAAGCTCGGGTATCTGTGTTCATATGTCATGCAAAACCACAGTTAAGACTGTGACTAATAAACCAACTTCAAGCCATGGTTTCAGATCCCATAATCAACTATAGGTATCAGAGTGGTCCACATTCAGACAATCATACTAACCCGAGTTAGTACTATTAAACCATGTTTTCCTGTGACATCTGAACTTAACCACAGCTTTTGTTCTACTTGGGAAAGGCATGTTGAGCTTTAGGTAAAGGTAAAGGTTTCCCTTGCTGGAAAGCCAGTCTAATCCAACTCTAGGGATGCGGCGCTCATCTCCGTTTCCAAGCCGAAGAGCCAGTGCTGTTTGAAGACATTTCCGTGGTCATGTGGCCGGCATGACTAGAAGCCAAGGCGCACAGAACACTGTTACCTTCCCACCAAAGCAGTACCTATTTATCTACTTGCGATTTCTTGCTTTCAAACTGCTAGGTTGGCAGGAGCTAGGACCAGAAACAGGAGCTCACTCCGTCCTGCGGCACTCAGGTCTCGAACTGCTGAACTACCGACCTTCCGGTCTGCAGTTCAGCATCTTAACCACTGAGCCACCACAGCCCCACTTGTTGAGCTTTAGCTGACTATAATTTATACTTTAAATACTAAGGCTGCAGATTTGTACTTGCTACCTGTGTAGTGAGCTGTCAATTCACCAAGAACCCTTTTCACTGATATATTTTATTGACATTTCCTTTTTACTGATATACATGTATGCTCCGCCTCCTATGCACTGATAAAACACCATAGAAAAGAAAGTTGTACATCGGCATGAAAAGTCTTGATGCAATCATATATATGATTACATCAAATTTGCTGTTTTACATTGATTCTGCTTCAGAAACAAGACTGGATAATTTGGAACTCCAAAATCTGGGGAGAAAACTAATGAGGATTCCTGATGCATCTTACCTAGAGGGGCTGAGCTACCACTCCAGATATGGTGATTAGGAGCCGCCACTGATGAATGTGCCCTGGAACATCTGGCTTGAAACTTAGAACACCTTCTGGCCTGAGACTTAGCTGGGTGCTACTCCTATCATTGAGTGTGATTTGGATTATCGCCATAATCTGTTGGTTTTTATCTGTAACTGTTGCTGTTTTAACCGGTCTTGTATTTTTAACTGTTTTATCTCTGTATTGTTTACGTTATTTTAACCCTGTTAGCCGCCTTGAGCCAGCGTGTCCGGCAAGGCGGGATATAAATAGAAATAATAAATAAATAGATAAACAAACAAACAGATATGGAGTTCAGCAACTCCCCTCCTACTCCTGTGGGCCACCTCTCGGCCTGTCAGATTCTGGGCAATCAAGTGATAGGAACATTTGATCCTGGCTCAAGGTGCTTTTCGCAGGAGTCGGTATTAGAGCAATCCGTGGGTCAGGTCACAAGTAACTTATGCCTGTAGTGACTGTGCCATGCCAACTGGTGGCATCACTGATTCACAGTGGTGCAGACCACTATAGGTCTCTGCTTGGGTGCAGTAGTACAACACCAGCAGAACACAGCCCACGCTCTCCTTGGTTGCTGCTTGTTTGTGGCAGTTAGTAAGTGCAAGTCCTCCTGTGTTCCTCACTTGCTGCTCAGCTGTGGCACTGAGGAATTGCAGTTTATACTGCTGCATATTTATTTATTTCATTTATACCCCGCCCTCCCCGCACGCGGGCTCAGGGCGGCTTACATAGCGGTAAAACAGGTTAAAACAGTTAAGACTAAAATTCACATCAAACAGAATACATTAGAGACTATAAATACACACTCCCCATTGCATATCAGAAAGGGATCAGAAAGGGGGGACGCCATGGGCCACGATGTTCCAGATGACCAATCGGCCCAACCCAGCGATACTGCTCTGCAGTCGCACGGTGGTGGTAGTGGTGGTGGCGGCTCCTACTCAAAAGCCTGGCGGAAGAGCTCCGTCTTGCAGGCCCTGTGGAACTGTAAGAGGTACCGCAGGGCCCTGATCTCTTCTGGGAGCTCATTCCACCAGGTAGGAGCCGCCACCGAAAAGGACCTGGCCCTCGTGGCAGCAAGCCTGGCCTCTTTAGGCCTGCTGTTAATGTTAATTAACAGCAAGCCTGCTGTTAATGTTTCAAAGAGAAGCCATGGCATGCTACTTGGAAGAAACATGATGCTCCTATACAGACCTGTTTCTTTCTACCAAATGTCAGAGAATATAGCATTGCATGATTGAGCAGACTGAGTCACAAATATTCTTACTGTGTTATAGGACTTCTCTGGTCATTTTGTAAATCTACAGTTCTACCCCCATTGTGCAAATTAGGAATAGTGCAGCATTCAGCTTTAGCAGTGCACACTGTCTGCTCACTTCAAAATAAAGGGGAAACATCGCTAATGGGGCTATTGACAGTGTGTGCTGAAATACTCTACAGTCTTATGGCCAGAGACTTTGAAGCTGAGAAACTTCTTGGTGAAAGTACAAAGATGTGTTCTCTCTGCGCGACTGCACAGCTTCCCATATGCTGAGAGCCCAAGGTAGGCTTGCTGTCCCAGGGAGGCTCAGCCAGCGGCCTAGTGAGCCCCACAAAGCCCAACAGGCATCAATTCACAATCTTAAGTGGTTTCCTTGGTAACAGCTGTTACTAGTTTTCCACCAATCAATGGCAAGCGGGGCTGGGAGAGTCAGTGTCCTACATAAAGAGTCAGACACATTAGCACGCTCAGTTGAGGGCTTATTCCCTCGGTGGACACGTTCAAAGACAGAGCCATGGCGAAAGTGATAGGGGTCCGGCGTGCCACACCGAGGCGATGGGCCTGCTCCTTAGCCGCACTGTCACTGCTGTGCCTGGCAGTCCAAGCAGGTAAGAGGATGCTCCTGGGGTGAGTTTGCTGCCATGTCATTGGGAACTATAGTTATGTTGTGTAGGGCATGGCTGAGAGCCACAGATGCAGCCAGCAAGTGGGACGTATTGTAGAACTTTAGTACTAGGGAAGAATCTTTCAGAAACCCTTTTCAGAAGTGTGTTAGCCAAGTGCATTGTAATTGTTAAAGGACTAGAGAGAACTGAGAAGCCAAATATCTAATGCTGCAGTAACATAATGGTTCTGGTGACATATCTTTGTTCATGGCTTAAGTGTCAAGGAAGGAAGGAAGGAAGGAAGGAAGGAAGGAAGGAAAAACCCTGCCTGGTTGAACAGAAGACTCCTGATAATTCAAAACTGCTCTCTTTTGCATAGTACTTGACATTCACCTCCAGCCAGCCACTCTCTCTAACCCTGATTCCCCTGAAGTCTTTGTGTCTCTTCTCTGTGATGCAATTTCATTTCCTATCAGTGCCATAGACCAGAAAGTGCAGACAGTTCAGCCCAGCCATGACAACGCTATGTGTCGACACCCCCAGTAATCTGGCATTTGTTTGACATATTCCATTAGCGCCTTAAGTACTGAAGTCTCCCATAACAAGTGTGCGATCAACATAAAGGCTCTCTCTCTCGCTCAGAGTTTTATAGGTCTCCGTCACAGCTAGGAAAGAAGCTAGCATCCACCTCCTCCCAAGGCAGTCTGTTCCACTGCTCAACCACTCTTACTGTTAGGAAGTTTCTCCTGATATTTAGCCCATAACGACTCCCTTGTTCTTCTTTATTAGTTACAATCATAGATCAGTCACGATTGACACTCATAGTTATCAGCACATTTCAGCTCCATTGTAATTTCCACCCATTAGATCTAGTCTTGCAATCCAGAGAGAATAGATCCACTCCATCTTCTACATGACAGCCCTTCAAATACTTCAAGACTGCAATCATGTCCCCACTAAGCCTTCTCTTGCCCAGGCTAAACATACCCAACTCTTTCAGCCTCAGACTTGGATTCCAACCCTCTCAACATCCTAGTTGCCCTCTTCTGGACACGCTCGAGCTTGTCAACATCCTTTCTAAAATGTGGTGTCCAAAACAGTACTCCAGGTGAGGCCTGACCATAGTAGAATAGAGCGGAACTACCACCTCCCGTGATCTGGACACAATGCTTCTGTTAATGCATCCTAAGACTGCTTTAGCTTTCTTCGCAGCCACATCGCACTGCAGGCTCATGTTTCGCTTGTGATCAACCAGAACACCCAGATCCCTTTCACATGTGCTGCTGTCAAGCCAAGTCCCTCCCATTCTATATCTGTGCCTTAGATTTTTTTGTACCTAAGTGTAGGACTTTGCACTTCTCTCTATTGAAATTCATTTAATTTGTCTCAGCCTACTGTTCCAGCCTGTCTAGATCATTTTGAATCCTGACTTTGTCTTCTTCAGAATGAGCAATCCCACCCAACTTTGTGTCATCTGCAAATTTGATAAGCATCCCCTCTATGTCTTCCTCCAGGTCATTTATAAAAACATTGAAGAACACCGGGACCAGGATCGAGCCCTGTGGCACTCCACTCAAGACTTCCCTTCATGTAGACGCAGAGCCATTTCCTCATAGCAGAAAGGGATTGTTGGAGATGTATTGAAGGTAAGCCGTCCACCCAGTGGCTCGAAAGCCCGTTAAAGGGCAAGTAGACAAAATGGGTACCTGCTCTTAGAGCAGGGGGGGGGCACCCGTCCGTCATGGTGGCAGAGCAACAGAGCAGCGGCGATGGCGAATCAAGCGAGTGAGGCTGGGCTGACGGAGCACGGAGGTGGGGCGACACAGCAGGCTGGAGCCTATCAGACAGAGGCTGCAGCAGGAGCACTCGCTGACGCGCCCTTGGCCCAAAGCCCGTGGAATCGCAGCAACTAAAGAGAAGACCCGCGCCAGAGGACCTGCGCCAGGAAGTGCCGCCGGATTGAAATACCTCCCGCAGAAAGATTAAGAACAACAAAGACTTCGCCAGAGGGTGCCTGTTAGGCCAGTCACCCACCCTTCATTGTATGTGTAGCCCTAGGTAGGATGTGTTGTATAATTTGTTTATTTATTTTATTTATTTATTTAGGTATTTTTACCCCGCCCTCCCCACAAGCGGGCTCAGGGCGGCTTACAGAGGGCATCAGCCCATACATAAAATCCATAAAACAATAAAAACATAGCAGCAATTATATATAACAATAAATAAATAAGTGCTTCATAGCAAGATGGTCTTTGGTGATGGCGGCATCTCTGGTCTTCAGTCGGCTCAGTTGGATTTTGAATCCTGACTCTGTCTTCTTCAGAATGAGCAATCCCCTCTATGTCTTCCTCCAGGTCATTTATAAAAACATTGAACAACACCGGGACCAGGACCGAGCCCTGTGGCACTCCACTCGAGACTTCCCTTCATGTAGACACAGAGCCATTTACGAGTGCTCGTAGCAGAAAGGGGGATTGTTGGAGATGTATTGAAGATAAAGAAGGCTTAACTCTGCTTAGGGCTGTGCTCCAAATGAATGTAAGAACTTATGAAATGAAGACTATGGTTCTAGGGTACAAGTATAGATATAGTTTTATGGGAGGGCAATGCCCCTCAATATTATTGGGGAATTATCCTTTGAGGTCTCTGCCTGACAACTCCCGAAAACAAGATTTTTTTTTTTAAATACTGAATGGTTAACATCTCAACTACTACATCAAAATAATGTGATAAGAGAATGTTCATAATTTTTGGATCATTTAGAAGATCCCAGTTCCTTGGATTTGCTGTCCTTTCTTTTCCCACTAATGGACCCCAACTGCCTTAGCACCAACCATCAATTTAAAAAAATGGGACTAAAACATGACAGAACATTTGACCCCTTCAACATTACTGTAGAATATTGTGAGAATATGCCTATGCATGTCAATTCAGAAGTCCAACTTTATTCAGCATATATGGATCAGTAAGGATTGGGGGAAAACCACATTACTATCAGCGTATTGGAAGCACAAATAATGGCTCAATACAGAGTTGGCTAGTGCTGAACTATTCACAGCGGTTTATTTACAGCAATATATACATACAGTCCATATAGCACTTGCAGTATCCAGTTCTCCAGGCAAACTGACAAAGTGCTTCGCATATAATCCAATTCACAAGAGTGATGAAGAACATACAGACTGCACTGAATATGCACGTCTCAGCACCAATCAGATTGAAGTGCTGACTCATGGTGACAGTAGTCAGGATGATGCAACCTATGCTCTGGTGACTTATCACATGACACTCCATCTGTCACCACAGATCAAGATGATCTAATAGACTACCTTTACCTTTACCTTGGCTGTCATCTTGCTTGCTATACATCATAGTATGCCGTCAGAGGTATGGATCCCAGGTGCTTCTGCCTGTCAGAGCGGCTGGCGCGCTGGCCCCTCTGTCAGGCAGAAGAAGCCTTGGATTTCCTTTCTCTCCCCTCCTTTCCCTTCACCCAGGCAATGGGAAAGGAGGGGGGAGGAGTTTACTTGTTACTCCCAGAACACTGTTCCTGCCCATTCCTGTGGCATACAGCAGGACTGAGCTAGCAGAAAGGGGGATTGTTTGAGTGCCCTTCTAAGCTTTCTTGCCCTGTGGGAGGGAAGTCAGAAGGCACTGAAATGCTTTCTGATGGCAATTAAATGCTCTCCGAGCTGTCTTTCTCTGGGTCTCATGATGCCCCCCCCAATTCCACAGTGGGAGGGAGAGGGAAGCCCGAGGGCAAGCCACAGCACTCTCACTCTGGGTGCTGCCGGCAGCAGGCAGTGGTGGGTGTCGACACAAAAATAAGGTTTCTGGCATGGCTATTTGTGGGGCACGGCTTTTGATTAAGGGGGCGGGGGCCCAAAATGCCCCGTCGTAGCTACCGGCCCGGCCTCAAGTTGGAGCAACAAACTTACAGAGCATTTAAATTCTTCTTCAATTAAATTATCATTGTAATGTTGCCACTGCCTCACACGGTCTCTGTAAGTAGGCCACCCATATGATATGTGCACGGACCACATCTTAGGATGGCATCCTTTAAAATTTTTACTAACCTCTCCACTGCTATATAAGGAGCTGCGGTGGCTCAAGGGGT
>NW_015188660.1:0-6310 GCF_001447785.1 Gekko japonicus
CATAGGTTCGCCACCACTGCTCTAAAGCACGAGCTGTCCTTATCCCATAGTTTGCCAGCTGACCTTAGCCTGTTTCCTTCATTTCTATGAGAAAGGTAACGACATTAATGTCTTATTGACAGTCCCTCTTTTTATGTGGCTTGTGGCAGAAGGTGGGAGGTCCTGCTTTAACAGGGTTGGGTTAAGACGGGCGTAGACAGGAATTGGTGGGGGGCACCAAGGGGGCTGAGATGTCACTTATGCTGTCACACACAAAAATGATAAAAGTAAACAAAATGGACTGCCTGTGGGCAAGCTCTCTGCTCGTGGCTTGAGTGCTGAGCCCGCCCGCAGCCAGTAGGCAAGGAAGGGCCTTCTGACTCCTCCTTTTAAATGCCACTCAAGCTGCGAGCCTGCCCACGGCCAAGTCTGCTGGCTGTAGGTGGGGAGCGGCTCGGATGGGGCAGAGCTTACTAATGAGGGGGCTTGGCCCCAAAATGCCACACCTAGCTACACGCCTGGTTTAAGATATGTGGAGGCTCCTGTGGTGTCGTGGTTAGAGCGTGGGACTAGGATCTGGAATTCCCCAAGTTCAAATCCCCCCTCGGCCATGGAAGCTTGTTCAGTGCCGATGGGCCAGTCACACACTCCCAGCCTGATCTCCCTCACAGGGGAAGGGAGAGTGGTTGTCAGCCGTTTTGGGTTCCCTTTGGAGGGCAAAGTGGGGTACAAAGGCCCCATAGCATTACTGTTATAGTTGCCAACCTCTAGGTGGGGCCTAGAGATCTCCCGCTATTACACTTGATCTCCAGATGACAACGATCAGCTTCCATGGAGAAAATAGCTGCTTTAGAGGGTAGACTCTATAGCACCGTCCCCTACTGAGGTCCCTCCCCAAACTCCCCCCTTCTCCAGGCTCCGACCCCCAAATCCCCAAGTATTTCCCAACCCAAAGCTGGTAGCCCTAATGACTAAATGTGTATTATTCTAACACTGAAATGTAGCCTCTTTGTCTCTGAGGCTAAACTGTAGCTTACTATGCTTATGTCTAAACCTAGTTCTGTACATCAGCCACTTCCTTGCAGGTACTCAGTACTGGCTTATGCTGGCTTGATTTCACCCTTTGCTTTACCTGCTAAATTTCTCTTCATCCGGCTGTTATGCCAGGTGTTGGAGCAGGGAAGGTCTGCCCTTCTGTCCATCTCCGAAGATGCTGCTGCAGTGTTGCCCCATCACCTGCTACATACGAAGAAGCCTCTTGTGTGAATGGGGGAAAGGATTGGCCAACATTCACACACAGTCGTTCATTTATTGACTTCATTTATAGACTGGCTTTCTTGCGGAGACTCAGGGCAGATTACAACCCCCAGTCAATGCAAGACAATTGAAAAGAACTTGGAAGAAAGGGGGGGGGGGGCATGAAATATGTATGTTATTGCTGAAAAGGTGAATGAGCAGGGCTTAATTACAGAAGGGGAAAGGTGCTTATAAAGTACTGAGACTGAGGCATAGCGTAGTGATTTCAGCTCATACATTATTCGTGCATAGGAGAACTTGAGATAACTTGCGGGGCCTTATGGCCCTCTTATATTCCTGTTCAAAACCACACTCCACACACACACCCCCATGATAGGTTTATTTACAAACAACTCCCCGTATTGGTTCCCACCAGGATCCGGGCTAGCCAGTTGGTTAGTTCTTGGATCCTTCGCTTCTATTGTCCTTGGATGCGAAGCTCCACCAGCCCGCATGGCCGCGTGTGCGGTCTCTCTGGGTACACAACACCCCTCCCTCCCTTGGTCCAGATTACCCCTAGCTGACATAGTCTTTGAGGTATGTGGGCCGCCTTCGCTCCCTCGCGGAGCGGCGGACGTCCGAAGCTGTGGCTGGGCTCCCTGGCACTGTTCTTGTCTGCTCCGGGGAAGGAACCTCCGCTGCAGGGGCCGCTGCCAGGGCTGGTGTGCTGCTGGGCTCCGGGTTGCCTGTTGGTTCTGGGTTGCCACTGTCTTCCGGGTAGAGCACTTGTCCCTGGATGAGGTGGATCGGTAGCTTCTGGTTCCCTGGGAGAATGGTCGTCATCGTCTGATACTAATGGGGCCGTGGGTAGGATGTGGCGGCGCAGTTGATCAATGTGCTGCCTCCACAGCTGGCTGTCATCACAGGAGACTTCATAGGAGAGGGGCCTGGTCACCTGGACAACTCTTGCCAGAACCCCGGCCGTAGTTCTTGGCGTACACGGGTTTCTCTGGAAAGAACCCTCGCAGGGCCTCCTAGCCTTCAGGGCTTGCACTGTGTTCTGGTGCCTGGTCTGGATGGAGGCGGTCCAGTCGGGTTGTAAGCCAGCATCCCATGAGCAGCTCCACTGGACTGCGGCTGGTGGTGGAGTGGGAGGTCGTGCACTGGCCGAATAGGAAAGCGGCCAGCTTGTAGTCCCAGTCCCCCCGGTCCATGCGGCGCAGCGCCTCTTTCGTAGTCCGGACCATGTGCTCCACCTGGCCGTTGGTTGCGGGGTGAAATGGAACTGATAATATTGCACGAACTCCTGAAACTCCATGGAAATAAAGGCTGTGCCATTGTCAGTTACCAGTATACCATGGAAGCTAAAGATCCACCATATCGCGCAGATGGCCGACCGGGACGAGGTCAATGGGACCGGTGTCACCTCCAGCCACTTCGTGTAAGCATCGACTAGTATAAAGAAGATCTGTCCTTGGAAGGCCCGGCAAAGTCCAGATGTAGTCTTGCCCATGGCTTGTGGGACGACTCCCATGGTCACACCAGTGCTTTCGAGGGCTTGAGTCGTGACTCCTGACATTTCTGGCAGTGCTTTACAGTATCCTCAACCTCACTGTCCAACCCCGGCCACCATACATAGCTCCGGGCCAGGGCTTTCATTCTGACTATCCCCGGGTGGTGTTCATGTAGGGCGGTGAGTACTCGCCCTTGCAGGGGTGGTGGTATCACCACCCGGCTGCCCCATAACAAGCACCCTTTGTGGGAGAACAACTCATCATGGTGGCCTGAGAATGTTGAGAACTTGTGAAGGCCTGGCCATACAGGTAGTCATGAAATTTTTTCACACCAGCTACGATCGCAAGGGCCTCTTTGTCTATTTGTGCGTAGTTGTGCTCAGCTGCCGACAGCGAATGAGAGTAATAGGCCATGGGAACCTCATGGCCGTTGGCCAGCTGGTGCCCCAGGACCGCCCCCACCCCATAGGGAGAAGTGTCGCAAGCTAACACCATGGGCAGTGACTCATCGAAATGGGTGAAGACATCATTGGAGGCTAACAATTTTTTTACTGCCCGGAAGGCATGTTTGTCGAGGAGCTTGTGAAGAGGTTCAGCGACAGAGGCGTTGCGGGGGAGGAAAGAGGGATAAAAAATTTAAAGTCCCAGGAAGGCCTGTAACTCTGCCTTAGATGAGGGTGTGGGCACTTGACTGATGGCGCGTATCTTATCTTGCGTAGGGTGAATTCCTTGGGCATCCACCACAAACTCCAAGAATTCCACCCTCGGCACCTCCAGAAGGCATTTCCCCCATTTCACCTTCAGGCTGGCATTGTCGAATCACTTGAGCACCGTCCGGAGCCACGCCGCAAAGGTCTCGGAGTCCGGAGCCGCAATTAAAATGTTGTCGAAGAATGGCTGGACTCCTGGGATGCCTTTGAGGAGACAATCCATCACGTTTTGAAAAATCCCTGGTGCCACGCTCAGCCCAAATTGCAGCCGCCGCACTCTGAAAGCCCCCCGGTGGGTTACTATAGTTTGGGCTTTGGCAGTGGCATCATCCACCGGCAGCTGTTGATAGGCCTGGGCCAAGTCCAGCTTACCAAAAACCCTTGCCCCCACCAAGGAGGTCAACACGTGACTCCCACCAAGGAGGTCAACACTTATAATCGGCACAAATTCTGACATCCCCATTAGGCTTCACTGGGGTGTCGATGGGGGTTTCCCAGCGGGCATGCGGCACCGGTTCTAGCACTCCCTGCTCCACCAGGCAGTCCAGTTCAGCCTCTATCTTGGGCCACAATGCTAATGGGGGCCGCCTGGCCTTCATTCGGATGGGCCGCACCGTGGGGCCAAGTTCAAGTGAAACTGGGGTGCCAGAGTAGCGGCCATGCGTGCCCTCGAAGACCCTCGGGAACTCCTCACAGACCGAATTAAAGTCTTGAGGCTGTATGGAGTTTGCGCCCATCACCGCCAATCCCAGGGGCCCAAACCATGCAAGTCCCAGCAGGCTCGTGAGTCTCACTTCCACCACCAGCAATTCTAAAGGGCCATCAAAGTCTCTGAATTGTACCCTGAATTTGCCCCAGCCCTTGATGGCCCCGGGGTTCTTCTGGACATCCCGGAGGGACAGACCCCGTGGCTGCTTTAGGAGGGGGCCCCCTGGGGCAGAGTTTTCATAATGTCTCTGCAGAGATTATGGAAAACGAGGAGCCCGTGTCCAGTTCCATTCTACAGGGGGACCCCTATATTAACACAGTAACATGCATTTTGATAGGGGATTCTGGGGACAAATTCATTACCTGTGGTTAATGGTCAGCGTATGCAGGACCAGGTCCTCCTCGTGAGTGGATGTCTTCCTCCGCCTTGCTTCCCACATGTTCGGCAAACGGCATCACGGAAACGGCATGTCTTGCGCTCGTGCGTGTCCCCACAGCTAGCACAGGATGCTTGGGTAGCAGGCTTATCGGGGGGTGCAGTTGCTCCCGATGGGGGTTGCTTCCCACATGTTCGGCAAACGGCATCACGGAAACGGCATGTCTTGCGCTCGTGCGTGTCCCCACAGCTAGCACAGGATGCTTGGGTAGCAGGCTTATCGGGGTGTGCAGTTGCTCCCGATGGGGGTCACGGATTCCTGCAGCTGGGCTGGCGAACATGCAGGACCTCTTCTTCGAGTTGTCAGACGCCACAGCTGGGAACACGTGGTGTGTTGAAGATGGTGGACGGTCATGGTGTGGTCCCTCAAACATGGTGGCCATCTGAAGGGCTGCTTCTAACTTGAGGTCTGCGGCACCTACAAATTTGTGGTGAAGCTTGGCGTCCCGGATGCCCCAAATGAATTGGGTTAAGATGATGTCCTCGACATTCTGAAACTCGCAGTCCACCACCCGCTGGCGGAGTTCAGCCATGAAAGCGGGGGCCGTTTCACCGGGCTGCTGGAGGCGCGCCTGGAAGTCCATGTGCTTGGCCATCTTGGTGGGCTTCGGCGCGTAGTTCTTCATGAGGGCCGTGATGATCTCATCGTATGTGTTCTCGGTCAGCTTCTTAGGAGTCAGGAGGCCCTTGACCTGGCGAATGGTGGCCACCCCACATGTGCTGAGGAGTAAGGCCTGTTTCTTGTCTGCATCGGTGACCTCATGGTAGGTGACGACTGACGAAGCGGGTGAGCTGGTCCACCCACGATTCCCAGAACTCAGGATGTGTGGGGTTGAAGACTTCAATGTGTCCCGGAGCGACAGCCATTAGTCGCAAGTGAAGCGGGGAGTGATGTCCAGTGGAGCGGTGTGCAGTGCGGTGCTGCTCGTGAGCGATGTGGGGCATGGTGGCGTCTGTTGGCTCGGTGCTTGGTGCTTGGCTGGTTGAAGAGTCCAGCTCGCTCAACAGGATCCCACCTTTGATACCAGTATAAAGTACTGAGACTGAGGCATAGCGTAGTGATTTCAGCTCATACTTTATTCGTGCATAGGAGAACTTGAGATAACTTGCCGGACCCATGGCCCACTTATATTCCCGTTCAAAACCACATCCCACACACCCATCCACACCCGTGATAGGTTTATTTACAAACAACTCCCCGTATTGGTTCCCACTGGGATCCGGGCTGGCCAGTTGGTTAGTTCTTGGATCCTTCGCTTCTATTGTCCTTGGATGTGAAGCTCCACCAGCCCGCATGGCCACGTGTGGGCCTGACTGCATGCAAGGTCTCCCTGGGTACACAACAGTGGTCATCTTACTGTCTGGGTACATCTGCTAGTTTTTTTGCTCCCGGGAAACGATGACCTCATCCCAGCCAAAAATGAAAAGCACTTTAACCCCTCCTGCCCCCCCTCCTCCGCCCCCCATGCTTATTTCTAATTTATTGGATGAATAATCAAAAGAAAATGAAACGCTTCAATAAACAAACGCCTGTTGGAGTCAAAAAAAAGAAGAAAACGTCCACTTAGTAACACTTGTAGAAAAGTCTTCCATCCATATGTGTTAGAAGGGGAAGTCCAAATGAGGATTGCAAATCCTCTTCCTAGCCACCAGAGGGTGCTTCAGATTGCAGATTAGAACCTTTGCATCCCCAAACTCGCAGCCGGCACAGTCATCCTCTGCTATAT
>NW_015188661.1:0-6296 GCF_001447785.1 Gekko japonicus
AAATCTTTGATTCTCTGCTTGAAATAACTATTTTATTTTGACGTGTGCTCATTTAACTGTTTCCTTTTCAAAATCCTAGTTAGGATACTGTTAGGTATGCAGTATTTGCTGCATGATGTTTGACTCTAACCCTTCAGACATGTTATTGTTCAGTCACACAGTCGAGTCCGACTCTTCGTGACCCCTTGGACCACATCACGCCAGGCCCTCCTGTCTTCTGTCGTGCTCCGGAGAACTTTCTTATTAGAATAGGGGAAATACCTCAACCATTCTTCCCTTTAAAAGACTCTTGCCAGTGTATTTGGTATCAGTGCATTTGAAGGTTAAAGGGTCTTCTCTGTCTCTCTTCAGATACCCCCTTGTGAAAAGCCACCATAAGTGGATTCTTATATTGTCAAAGGGAGAGGTGATGCTCAACAAACTAATTTCAAAACCCAGTAACTTCCAAGTGTGCATAGGATTTAGTCTCATTGAGGTAAATATGGATGACAGTAATTAGATAGGTTCCAGAACAAAGTTTGAGTCCAGTGGCACCTTTAAGACCAAGAAAGTTTTATTCAAGGTATGAGCTTTCATGTGCACCTTGAATAAAACTTTGTTGGTCTTAAAGGTGCCACGGGACTCAAACTTTGTTCTGCTAGACCAACACAGCTATCCACCTGAATCTAGACAGGCTCCTGTGACTCTTTGTCCTGATCTGATGGGTTTTTAAAAAACTGGATAGATGCATTAGGTACAAGGTAATCCTACCAATGGAGACACTGAACAAAATTACAGTTGAGATCCATTACAAATAAATTATACTATGCTAGAGAAAGATATATCCACGGTTGAAGGCACAGAGCTGGTCATACACTCAAACTGATGTTCTGTGTGAGATGTGTGATTTGGTATGACATCTTCAAATGGGCAATGGAGAAGTTAACTCCATTGCTACAGTCAGGTCATCACCTGGTGGAGGTTAGATTAAAGCACATGTAAAAGAAGGAGCAGGAAATATATTAAATTGATGCTGGAGGACAATAGATGATCAGTAACAGTGACTATGAAACTTAATTCAGACATGATAAATAGCATTTACACAAGAACAGATATAGAACTGGATGGAGTCACACTTCCCCTGAAATATCAAGTAAGCAATCTGAGGGTGCCCTGAACTTGATGGCCCCAGCTACCCCAATCTTGTCAGATTTCTGAAGCTAAGCAGGGTCAGCCCAGGTTAGTACTTGGACGGGAGACCATCAATGAAGTTGAGGGAAGCTACGCAGAGGCAGATACCGGCAAACCACCTCTGTTTGGTTCTGGTCTAAAAAGCACCACAAGGTCACCATAAATTGGCCATGACTTGTGGCACTTTCCACCACCACTCTGAGGGTATTCTGGGCTGCCCCTGAAGATGCAACAGAAATTTCAACTGGTATAAATTGCAGTGGTTAGGCTTTTGATTGGGATTCACCATAAAACACTTAAGCAGTGAGTACTTTATGCAATGCACTGGCTTGTAGTCCATTTCTGAGTCCAGTTCAAGGTATTGTTTATTGCTTTTTACCTTTAAAGCTCTAAATGTGTTGGGTCAAAAGCACCTGAAGGACTGTCTCCACCTGGACCAACATGCCTGAGTTTTGAGATCCAAGGGTATAGCCTTCCTAAAGGAACACATCATCTCAGCTTCAGCTGCTGAGAATTCAGAGCAGAGGTTTTTCGGTTGCTGGTGGTACTATTGTGCCTGTTGAAGACATTTTTATTCAAGATGGCCTTGAATCACGATGATCATTGTATGATGACATCCTTGTTTTACCTGACATTTTAGTGGCATCAGTTCTGATAGTATTTTAGTCTTTTAAAAATAGTATCAAACTCTGATGCCACTAAAACTTCAGGTAAAGCAGAATTATTTGGATCAACTAAAAGATCCATTTTACATTTATGTTATTGATTTTTGGTTGCCTTTTGAATCTCTGATAGGCACAAAGGTGGCCTATAAATCACCTGTAAACACATAAATAAAGCACAACTTTTCAAATAGGTTCTCCAACTAAATGAGGTGAAAACCTTAGTTGTTTTAGAAAGGCATGAGCTAGCATCATAAATTACATTTTTGACCGTCGCCTCATAGTGTAATTAAAAAAAAATCTATGCTGGGGGTGGGGGGTGGCATCGGCTTCCTCATGGTGGACGCCTTGTGATCGAGCTCTGGAGCGCCGTTCCAAACCCTGACCCCTGAGAGAGGTGTACAAGGACTTTGAAGGTATTTAAAATGTGGGGAAAGCAGGTAGAAGTAAAACTAAGCTGACTAATACTGATCTGTTGAACCTGAAAGCTTTTTTCCCTCCTGAAATGGCATCGGAATTCCCGCCCGGAGGCCGCCCGGGAGATAGTAAAATGGTGGCACAGGAAGTTTTAGCAGGCGTGACCTCCAAGGTGCTAATGAAAAGAGACCTTCAGGACACTCTAAAAGCTTTCAAACAAGAGATCCTGGAAAACATCAGTCAAATGTTTAAACCTATGGCTGACCAACTGGATGAACTTCAAACTGCATTGCATAAAATTTCACAATCAGCCGAAATGGCTTTAGAAGCCTCGGTTACAAATCAAGAGGACATAAGGAAGCTGAAAAACAATGAGATATGGGTCAGAGAAAAAATCCTTTTATTGGAGCACAAATCTCGAGAAAGGTTCCTGAAGTTTCGTGGTTTTTCAGAACAAATTGAGGGATCTACAGAACTGACGACATTCATTTCTAATTGGCTTGCTGCAGCATTGCAACTGGAAGAAGGGGTTGCACCAATTGTTTTGAGAGCGTTTTGTCTGGGCCTGATCTCATCTGACAAGAGGTCCGCGTGATATACTTGTTGAATGTGCTGACTTCAGAACAAAACATTGGATCCTCCAAGAAGCAACGGTGAAAGGCACCTTTAAGCACAACGACGACGAAATCACAGTTTACCCAGATGTCTCTCCAGAAGTCTTGCAAATCCAACAAACTTTGAAGCCGGTGACTCAACACCTTACTGAAGCTGGGCTACGATACTGCTGGTCGTCAGCAGGATACTTGCAAGTTCGGCATCGAGGTACCAGCTTTCAAGTGGACGATCTTGAATCTGGTTCTCTTCTTCTGAAAGCGGTCAACCTGGAATTGGCTCCAGAACCCCAGAGAAACCAACATAAAAAAACACAAGCTGGATTTTCTGTCCTCATCACACAGATGGAGCAAAATTCCGGTTCGCCAGAGCCCCAATCTTGAGGAGTAAGCCTGTACGCCTAGTGAGAGCAACAGTCGATGTTCCGCTGGATCTTAAGTTTCCTTCATGTCCTTGTGTTTAAATGCTTTTACTAAGTGGGGGTAGGGGGTGGGGCAGTGTCGGTAGTGTCGACGATGTTTCTCCCCGTGGGTATAGCAGCACTTTTTGTCTTATTTTTTTTCAATGATTTGTGCTGCCTTACAGGAGGAGTACTGTTTGCTCTGTGAGGGTCCTTTACTCACACTGGAGGGTAGAGGGAAATGGGAATATTGTTCTCATTTATGTTTATATTTCTCTTACCAGGGGGTTACCCCCATGGTCTTTACAGTCTTGTTACTGCACTTGTATCTTGGGGTTTGGTTGGGGGTGGGGGAGGGTTGGTGGGAGGGGGTTTATAGTATAGGCTTAGTGACACTTGGTTTAATTATTGTGATAAGGTTAACCATTAACATTGAAAGTTGTTTGTTCTTATTAAATATTACTATAAGGTACAAAATGCTGAAAGCTGAGCAAGTTGAGCTAGTTATTCCGTACTTACAAAATATTCAAGTTCTGACTAAAGCAGTTCATTCTTTATCTTTTGGTCATATTTCAGGGAAAAGGTATATTTGTTGCTGGGTTGGCATATTAGGAGATTGTAAGCTGCTGCCTAACTTAATTTCATTAAAGGGGCTTGCATTTCAAGCTTTGGTTATAGTAGGTTTGCCCATGTGGAAAATTAACCCTAACAATGGAATAATGCTTTTACACATAAGTGTTACCTATTTGGAATTATGTTTTTTTCTCAAATAAAAGTTCTCACCTTAAACTGTAGAGGTCTGAACAGCAAAATTAAGGCCAAGCGTATCTCAACAAATTTGAGGCAGCAGAGAGTGGACATAGCCTTCCTGCAGGAAACCAACATCAAAACAGGTTGTAAGGTTTTTAATTCTACTTGGTTCCCAATCCAATATTTAGCCTATGGCTCATCTAAAGCCAGAGGAGTCACTGTTTTATTTTCTAAAAATGTTCAATTTAACTTGAGTCTTCAGAAATTGATGACCAGGGTCAATATATCTTCTTAAAGGGTACACTAAATGGTCAACAAACCACACTGGCTTCCATCTATGTGCCCAATCAAGCACAACTGAATTTTCTGAAAACCACCTTCACTAAATTAAAAATGGTTCAAACAGGCTCTCTTATTGTGGGTGGAGACTTTAATTATATTATGGACACATCTTTGGACAGATCGAAAGTAAAAGGTCATAGAGTGAAACCTGGCTTTAACAAGACTTCAAGTGTCTTGCATCATATGATCACACATTTTGAATTTTGCAATATCTGGAGGCACTGTCATCACTCAGAATGCAATTTTACTTACTACTCTCCCAGGTATAATGTTTATACTAGACTGGACCATATTTTGATCTCACGAGACTTAATTCAATGGGTCATTTTGTCCGACATAGGTCCTCATCAATGGTCTGATCATGCTCCTGTCAAATGTATTTTTAGAAAAGAAGACACTAATAATGTAAGGCCTCATTGGTGTTTGCAGAATTTTTTATTACAAGATGCACAAACATTAAAAGAAATCAAAAAAGAATTGCAGGAATTCCTCCAAAATAATTTGGATTGTGGTGTCCCTCTTCAGGTGGTCTGGGATGCCCCAAAGGCTGTTTTAAGAGGCAAATGCATTGCTCTGCTTTCAGCCAGCAAAAAGAAAAGAAACAAGGTCAAATCAGAATTACTCTCTAATATAGCTCAGTTAGAGGCTTTACATTAAAAAACCTGCAGTTCAAAAATCTACAGTAGGCTCCAGCAACTGCACAAACAACTATAGTTTGGGGATAACCTATACAAAACATTCAACTCTTTCACTCAAGCAAAAGTTTTCTACAAAAGGCCCTAAAATGTTATGGGCGCTATCCTGGAAAATTAAAAAGCAACAGGACAAACGCTATATCCGAGATACGGAAGGAAACATGCACACTTCAACTAACCAAATTAAGACAGTTATGGAGAAGTTTTATGCAAATTTATATAGTTCCACAGTCCCTTCAGTGGAAGGCATTTTTAAGTATTTGGATTCAAGTCAGGATTTAAAGCCCTTGTCTTTGGAGCATAGGGAATTCCTTGACCTTCCAATTACAACCAAAGAAGTGGATCTAGCTATTAAGTCTTTAAAAAATAATAAAGCTCCAGGTTCAGATGGATTTGGGGCAGAATACTACAAAGCTTTAGCTCCACTTCTAATGAAACCTCTTGTAGCCTTATTTAATAGGATTTTAAACACTGGAGTGATTCCAGATACATGGGACTCAGCAAATGTTATTTTAATACCTAAGAAGGATAGAGACTTAACCGATCCTAAATCCTTCAGACCGATTTCGCTATTAAATGTTGACTACAAGATATTTATGCACATTCTGACATCTAGACTAAAACACATAATTACATGGTATATCAACACCGATCAGCCTGGCATCATTCCAGCACATGATATCACGGATAATATCCAGAAGACTTTAAACATAATCCATTATGGCAGGCTTAACCCTCATAAAGATTCACTGCTGTTGTCAACTGACATTGAAAAAGCTTTTGACACTCTTGAGTTCACTTACCTGGACTGCCTATTGAAGCATCTTCAGTTCGGAACAGCCTTCAGAAGGGCCTTGCAAGCAATCTACTCAAAACCGAAGTCAACATTACAAGTTAATGAGGTAACTTTGAATCCCATTCAGCTGCAACGAGGTACTCGACAAGGGTGTCTGATGTCACCTCTCTTATTTGCACGTGCCATTGAGCCATTAGCTTGTCATCTGCGTTCCAATCCTCAAATTAAAGGCATGCAAATAGCTGGCAATTCATACAACCTAAGCTTATTTGCCGAAGACTTAGTTACATATGTAACAGAACCCGAATGGTCACTACCAGAAATACACGATGTGTTCAAAGAATTTGGTAACGTCTCCAGCTTGAGGGTTAACCAGCAGAAATCCTTTTTATACCCAATAAACCTGTCTAGACATGCTTCACAACTGTCATGATCTGGGCAGTGCCACCAGA
>NW_015188662.1:0-6704 GCF_001447785.1 Gekko japonicus
TCTCTTTGCAAAGAGGTGAACTTCAATGACAGACAAGTATTCCATGGAGGCTGAAATAAACCAGAAAGGAGAGATAACAGTGACTCTCTTTAAAAGTGACAGAAATAATTCAGACTCTTAGAGTTTTGGACAATCACATTTAATGGCTGACAAAATCAGTTCTTGACAACATGATGACTATTTCTGTTAAACCTTTCTGATTGCCTTATCATAGTTTCCATAATCATTGCTTAAAGGTTTAGGACAACATTTACAGATTACTTTGAATTGCAATCTTATACACCTCTCCTCAGAAATAATTCTCAGAGTTTAAGAAGATCTCTTTTTCACCAAATAAATATGGATGATTGAAGACTTATGTTTGGGTATCTAACCAGCTTTACTGCTGGTGAAAAAAAAAAGAGATGAGGTTTCCCTTTGACCAACCTCAAAAAGGTGGGGACACTGTGATCTATGTGGACAAAAGTCATGTGGGATATGGATGGTAATAATGAGAAGAATTAGGCAAGACTGAGTGAAGTGGAAAAAAAAACAGGCTGGATCCTATTCATTATTTAATACTAGGAGCAAGGCCCACTGCAGCAACAATGCAATGATCTCTAGACAGGGGGGGATCTCCCCTCCCCTGATCCCCCACTTGGCAGTTGCTTCACAGACCTTGGGGGTGCTGTAGTGTAGCGATGGCCTGGCAGTGGCTCCCTGCCCGGGCAGTCTCTGAGCACACAGGGGGCTGGCCACCAACTCCTCCCTCCATCCCGCAGTCTGTCCCTCATCCCCCGGACCAATTTCTCTGGAGAATCTTCCTTTGGGGTCGCAACCCTCTTCGCTCCCCCCAGCACCACTTGGTCATCCTGCTGGGCTCCTGCCCTTGATGGCATCCCTGAGTGGTGTGTGCTGTCCCTGGGGCTTTCCCTCTCCCCTTCCCTCCCTGCCCACCAGGCTCCTCGTGCTGCTGCTTCTGTGGCCAGGCTGAGCAGAGGTGGCGACAGAGAGGAGGCCACAGCAAGGCAGGTGGTGGCGCTTTTGGCATGTCTCCCTCTTCCACCTGCCTCAATCCGGGGCCCAGCTCTCCACAGCCCTCGCATGATTTTACGGCTGCAGGAGAGAGGCATGTAGAGGCCACGGCCGGAGTCTGGGGAGGAAGGTGGGGGTGGGGTGGGGGCAGTGGCGGTGGTGCAGGCCAGGTGAGCTCAGGCTGGGGCGGGAGCTGGAGGGAGCCAGCAGGCCATGGCAAGGCCAGCCGAGGCCGTCCTCCTGGCTCCCCGCGGGGTGAATTGGAACACAAGATATGTGCGTGTCTCTGCCTGCAGCCGGCAGAGGGTGCATCTTGTTGATGTGTGTTTCTCGGTGCCTGTGCCTACTGGAGGGTCCATCCCATCTGGTGTCTTGGCATAAACTGAGACTGAGAGGCTGGCGGGGGCCTCCGTGGGCAGGACTCTGCATGGCAAGCAGCCAACCCAGCCAACGCCTTCTGACTAGCAGTTCATGTGGCCAACTGGTTTTGGTGCGCATAGAATGTTGCCACCCCAAGTGGCTTTTATAATATAAGGAAGGATTAGAGATGTATGTGCTTCTCTGTCCTGTGTGTGTGTGTGTGTGTGTGGGAAATCTTCTCTACAATTACGTTGTTATGGGGGGGGGGTTTTCTTCTTCCAAACTTCACTTTTTTTTAGATATGGCCATTGATTCCTCTAATCTTCTTTTTCTCTTTTAAAAGAGAAGTTTGTCTTTCCCCCCTCATTTTTTCTTTGTAGAGAAATCAATGCACCAGTATTTAATTTCAGTCCTGGCAATATCTTATGTTACGTACCACAGGATGCTGCTCTACCAGAAGGATAGAGGGTTTGAGGAAAGGTAGCCTGCCTCTATGGAGTGAAATTCTGAAATTTTTTAGAACCTCCCTTTCCAGCCCTTCTTGAATTTCTCTTTGAGAAAACCAGAATTGATTAGAAACTGACCACACATTTGTGTGTGTGTGTGTGAAAATAAATTGATTGTTGGATTTCTGGGAAAACCTGTCTGCAGAGAAATTAACATTTAAACATTTACAGATTGGTCAGCCATATCTTAAATGAGTAAACAATTTAAATTTGGTTTGTATACAGATATTTTTGATATTTTAAAATAGTTTCTGATTTTCATGATTACTCTTATTCTTCCTCAGTTCTTCTTGGGTTCCATTGTCTACATACCATAATATAACCCAGGTGCTAAGTAGCTTATTATGGAATGGATCCAGTGATTCCTCTCTCAGTTTTGATTATCTTCTATTCACTATTACATTCATAAATGAATTTTGATCTCATGCACATATTGTACAGTTTTTATATGCAAGGTACTTACATATAGTATGTAAGTTAAATAAACTACTAATAATGTTACAATGTGTACATGTTTTGAGAAAGCTTCAATATAAAAAAACACAAAATAAAGAATTTCAATTCTTGCAAGTAGAAGTAAAAGTGATATATGCATTTTCAGGATGAACAAGAAGAGATGACAACTCTGATAACTTAAATAAGCATATGGAGCAGAGGTCCATCAGTGGCTATTAGCCACAAGGTACAGATAGGGACTCTGAGGCAAGTGATGTTCCGTCATCTTGGTGCTTGGGGGGGGGTCAACAGTGGGAGGGCTTCTAATGTCCTGGCCCCATTGGTGGACCTCCTGATGGCACTGGTATTTCTGGCCACTGTGTGATACAGAGTGTTGGACTGGATGGGCCTTTGGCCTGATCCAACATTAGCATCTCTTATGTTCTTATGTTCTTATGAAACCATATTAATCAACTACCATTTACTTTTCAATAGAAATGGGGGGGGGATCCTGAATGTTTGATGTTCCACGGGCCAGAGATCCCCAACTATTGTTCTGAATTCTTATACAAAAATCTAATTCCTGCATGTATGGATCCCATTTTGAATCCAGGTTAAAAAAATGAAAGGAAGAAGCGGAGACCTGCAAGTAATGTTATACCATCAGCATTCTTGATGTAAGTCTACTTCAATCCTATATGATAGACTGACAGGATCTGATCTTGTGGTAACAGTAGAAATTGTGGTGTTATGTGAAACATCAACTGAGTGTGCAACAGCACAGAAGAAGACAAAAGTCATGTTGTGCATTTTTAGGAAAGGGAAGGAAAATAAACTATTCTCATAATGTCTTTCAATAAAACTATAATGTATTGGCATTTGAGATGCTGTGTATAGTTCTGGTCACCCAAACTCTAAAAGATATCACAGATAAGAAAAATTGCAATAAAGGGCAACCAAAATGATCATGGGGTTGGTACACCTTCTAGCTAAGAAACACCCAATGGTTTGGGCCTTTTTGGTTCAGAGGAAGTCTAAAAGAAAGCAGGATAAAGGAAATGCTGCACAGACATTATATATTTCACCTCTTATAATATTAGCATCTGTAGTTATTCAAAATTACAGTAAATCCAGAACAGCTAAATTATTTACATAACACACTGCTCACATATAGAATTTGCATCCATGGGGTATTATAGAGGACCCCATCAGGGCCAGGCACACAAAAGCTGACCAATTGGAGGCAGGCTCGCCAGCCAGGTCCGGTGGCATCTGCCTCCACACAGAAATCCTGTTGGAGTGAACTGCAAATTTTATATGAAGAACCAACTAGGACCCAAAACTGGAGTGGCCCAGATAGTACAGTGGCCTCCACAGCCAGAGTAGAAACCAGAGTGGGTCTTGAGAGGCTTGCACAAAGGCAAGCCAGAACAAAAGCCAGGTCTGGGCCAGAGAAGCCTGCATGAGGGTAAGTAAGCTCCAAGTCCTGAACCTGAGAGGTCCAGGGAAAAGCAAGGGGTGGGGACTGAGGGCTGGCAGCCTACCCCAGCCAACCCTCTGGCATAGACAATAGGGCAAAATGGGTGAAGAACTATCCAGTAGCCAAAGAGGAGGGATAGGGGAGGAGTGAATCATCACCCTTTCTCAAAGAGAGGCCAGGTATGCTCAGGGAAGTAGTGAGGGTGAGGTTGCCAGCCACCCAGTGAGTGACAGCAGGATAATTTATTAAAAATGGCTGTCAAGCAATGGCCAGTCTTCCATATCCCCATCCATCTGGTCTCCTGCCAGAGTCCAAAGCAGTAATTTTCTGCTAGGAAAGTGATCTCTATAGTCTAGTAATTTGTAATTCTGGGAGCTCTCCAGTCCTCACCTGGAGGTTGACAATCCTAAGCAAGGCTATTTGGAGCTTTAAATGCAGGTTTCTGGGAAAGGCCAAGGAGGAGAGGAGGATGAATGGGCAAGAGCCATGGTCCTGGGGAAAGGACAAGAAATAAAGTTGTGCAACCCCCTCTCCTTTCCCATTCCGAGGCCTGGGGAGACCTGCAGGAGACACCCAGCAAGAGAGCTGAAAGCAAGCCAGTAGGGCTGGCGTGGGAGGAGCCTCCCATCTGCAGAGCCACCATTTTGTTGCTTTTGGTATAGAGGTGCTATTTGCATGTCTTCTTCAGACAAACTCCATGGAAGCACCACCATTCTCTGCTGGTGCACAACTGAGTAGTGGGAGAAAATGCGGGGGGGGGGATGTCAACGTGTCAATGTCACTTCTGGCTAAAACCTAGAAGTGATGTTGCCAACTGTGTAGAATGTCAGTAATATTACTTTCGAGTTTTATGTGGATGAAATGTTGACACATCAGCTGTGTCCTTTCTCCTATGCTCCACTGTCAAAGTCTGCTGGGGTTTATAGAATTAGCCTATGTTTCTTTGGTGTTTTCTCTGAAGTTACAAAGTGGCACAGAAAAGACTAGCACTTAAAAAAAAGTTCTCCCATCACTACTTGGACTGCCAGTAATAGGGATAGACATGAACCAGGAAAAATGCAGTTTGTTTCAATTTGTGTTTTATGGAGTACTCAGTTCATGAGCCAATGACCTTCACAAACCTTTAGACATCAAATGAACCAATTCAATTTGTGAAGTTCATGATAGAGGAGAATGCTAGAGACACCAAATTTGCACAGCATCTCTGGATGACTCTCCTCTACCTGACCTCCATGTTTGGTGAGGATTGGATTTATGGGGTCTGATTTACACCTCCCCCCAAGGAAGGTGCCCCCAGGAAAGTGCTTTCTAGGAAAATGACTGGACAAGGTTCATGAGGTTCCAGAGCATGTAAAACAGACCCTGTGGAAGCTAGAGTTATCAATCTCACCGAGGACCTCCCTCTTATCCTCCTCTACATGCCCTCCAACTTTGGATTTAGGGGGTCCAAGTTATGGTCCCATAAAGAAGATGCACCCAGGAAATTCCTCTTGTAGAAAATGTCAGGTGCAGGTTCAAAAGTGTATAGAATGGACCCCCTGTAAGCTACACACATCAAACATGCAGAGAACCTCACCCTGCCTTTGCAATTTGGTAAACACTTTGACTGAGCAGAGACAGTCCATCTGGACATGCATTCATTCACAAACTGCTACAACCCTCTTGAAAGTTCATGAAAAGTTCTGGTTGACCTGCCGTGAACTTCAGTTCACAAACCATGATTTGGCCAAAATTCATCACAGACTCTAGCTCTTGATCCAATGCATGCTCTTCCCTATCCAGTAACAAACCAATGAGCCACTGCAGATTTTGAGATTAGATTAAAACAAAATAAGGCTCTATCACACACAAATTGCATATCTTATCAAATCGAGTTTAGGCCTCCTTTGAGATTGAGACCCCGGGCCAAATGCCCCTCCCTCCACAGTTGACCCAGCTCAGGAACATCTATTTTTTCTCCTAATATCTTGAATATCTAGACAATGGACACTCCTGTGTGATATGAAAGCATGCAACTACATATTGGCTGCGTTCACACGGGCAGGAAAATGCGGGGGGGAGCATGACGTTTGCCTCGGGGCAAACTAACGCGTAGTTACTCGATGAGACCTCCCCTGGAGGTTCCGTGGAGGTCCCGTGGAGGTTCCGTGGGAAGGGAGAGGTGCTGATCACAGGACAATCCTGTGCGCAACAAAGAAGCGTGCGGTGCGGCAAACGGCTGGGTTTTTTGTCGTGTACACGAAAAATGTGCATGCTCCGTTGGGTGCTTGTGCGCATCCATGGAGTCTTGGGAAAAAAACCTTGTTTGCAAGGGGACATGGGCGGGCGCCAGATGCCACCGGAAACGCGATCAGATGCCCGCCCTTGCCCCACAGTTTCCGGAAACTAGTACCTCCAAGGTACTAGGTTTTTGCAGCGCGGTTTCGGTGGGAAGCCTCGGTTGAGCCACGGAAGCGCTACGCTTCCCAGATGTGCCGGTGAGATTGCACCCGGAAACTCCGCCCGACTTCCGTCTCTCTAGTGTGGCTAATGTTCCGTGTGACCGCAGCCATTGTTTGGTATTTATTGAATTATATTTATATTATTTATAGTCTGCCTTTTTCATTGAGAATCAGTGTGGATTGCATAATATAAACCAACGCAATCAATAGAATAAGACATCTGCTACGGGAAGTAGTAACTAGGATTACAGAAATCTGAAAACAAAGCATAAGTATTATCCCTATGGATTCAGTAATGGGATATACAATACAGCTTCCCCGAAGAATTGAATTACATCAAACACCAGCAAATATAAATGGAGATTCTCTTGCTTCCTGTGCTCTCATGCCCTGCTGTGGACCCAGAAGTATTTTGTTGTTTCAGTGAAGGGAGAACTTGTGTAAGATGGTATGTTGGTTGCCATTAAA
>NW_015188663.1:0-5972 GCF_001447785.1 Gekko japonicus
CTTGTGCTCCCTTGCAGCAAAACAGGTTGCACTTCGTATTGCACCTGGTGGTGAAGACGTTGACATGAGGTGTACCCCACCTTTGAAACACGGGATGTAGGTAGGTCCAGTTCAGCTCCCGGTCGTGACACTGAGAGAGACCCCTGCTTAGCAGGTCCACATACACATTGGCCTAGCCAACAATGTGTGAGGCAATGGGAAAGATGTGCAGAGGTATGCACCAGGCCCAAAGGTCTAGAGCCAGGAGGCAGAGACTGTGGGACACCGTTCCACCCTGCCTGTTGACGTAACTGAGGGCCGTCGTATTGTCTGTTAAGACAGTCACTCATTATCCTGTGAGAAGAGGCTGGAAACATTGAAGGGCCAGTTTGATTGCCAAAAGTTCCAGAAAGTTTATGTGTTTCCTTGAGGTCACAGCATCCCACCTGTGACCTACAGAGAGGCCGTTGAGGTGGGTTCCCCAGCCCCACAGTGATGCGTCAGCTGTGAGGGTGAGACCAGGAGGGGATGGTAAGGGACACCCTGCATCAGGTTGTCTGCCCGTGTCCACTATAGAAGGGAGTCGCGTGCCTCTTGTGGCGGGGAAAGATGAACTGATTGGGACATTCGTAGGGGCTTGAAGTGCCAAATGAACCAAAGCTAGAGTGGTCACATTCGCAGCTTTGCAAAACGAAGAACTGCAGTTGTAGCCGCCATTAGGCCCAGAAGGTGTTGAATCTGAAAGGCAGAGAAGGTGTCTCGTAGTCGAACCTGTTCTGCCAGAATGGTCAGGGTTAGTTGCCCTGTCCTGGGGCAGGAAAGCTGTACCCTCTTTGGAATCGAGTATCACCCCTATGAACGGCACTCTTTGAGAAGGGGCTAGGCATGACTTCCTGTGGTTGACTCTGAGGCTGAGACAACGAAGGAGATTGAGGGCCTGGGATATATGAAGAATGAGAAGGTCCCTGGAAGGGGCGACCAGAAGCCAGTCATCCAGATAAGAGAACACCGTCAGGCCGCAGAGGTGGAAATGTGCCACAACGACCACCATCGTTTTGGTAAAGACCCGCGGGGCCGTGATGAGGCCAAACAATAGACTCCTGTATCGGTAGTGGCTGCCTCCTATCGCGAATCGGAGGTATTTGCGATGGGCGGGGTGAATAGTTAAATGGACCTTGAGGTCGAGAGTGGCCATCCAGCATCCCTGGGACAGGAGAGGCAGAATGACTGGTAGAGAATTTTTGGTACTGTATATAGGCATTGAGGCTACGAAGGTCTAAGATCGGCCTCTGCCCATCGTCCCTTTTGGGAACCACGAAGTACTGGGAATAAAAACCGAGTCCCTGGTGATCTATAGCACCCTTTGACAAAAGTGCGGCGACCTCTTTGAGGAGAAATGACGACGGGGGAGTGGTGACAACTACAGGAAGAGGTGGGAGTTCCATGAATTTGATGGAGTAGCCCTTGGCTAGGATGGAAAGGACCCATTGGTCCGACATACTGGTGGCACAGGCCTGCAAATAGGGATGGAGGCAGGTAGGGTCAGAAGAGGTAGACAGGCGGAAGTCAAAGGCCCTGCTTGCCAGGTTTGGGTTGTTTCGGTCTGACAAGCTGCTGTCCAGAGCCGTATCTTTGTTTGGCCTGGTACTGCTGTCTGTTTGCAGATGGGGACCGACGTGGCCCTCATCTGGCTTAGCGTATTGATGTCTGAAGCCATAACGAGACCAAAAGTGAGGACAAAAGGGCTTAGAGGGGGCAGAGACCCCCAGCGACCACGAGGCCTTAATGCTCTTATCCATGTCCTGGAGTGTCAAATCAGTGGACGCATGAAAGAGACCTTGGCCATCGAAAGGTAAGTCCTCTATGTACACCCTGGTGTCAGCAGGGAGTGCGGTGGTCCTCAGCCAGGACTGCTTACAAACTGCAGATGACATTGTTTTGGAAAACGTGTCCAAAGTATGTTTGGAGGAATTGATTATTTATTTAGAGAGCGGCAAACACTCGTTTTGCAGTTTTCTGGCCTCCTGACATTTGTTCTCAGGCACCGAGGACAAAAGGTCGGTAAAGTGCTCCCAGAGCGAGTACTGGTAATGGCCCATGCATGCAACATAGTTAGATGTCTTAATGCTGAGGGCTCCCGCCGAGTACAAACGATGACCAATGGAATCTTAACTTCTTGTTCTCCTTATCAGAAGGTGTAGCAAGGGTACGTTTACTCTTTGAGGCGGACGACACGACCATGGATTTGGGCTTGGGGTGGATATGGAGGAATTCAGCCTCCGTCTCATGGACCCAATACATATGATCCAGACATCTGGATGACACTGGAGCAGATGAAGGCTTGTCCCACAGGGCCTTAGCCTCCTGTAAGAGGATGGTCGACATCGGGAGAGCTATCAACATGGAGGTACCAATCTGCACAACATCAAAGACAGCATCCGACACCGAGGGTTGGGGTTGGACGGTCGATAGACCCAGGGAACGTGCCATCCTCTTGACCAAATCTCCGTATGAAGAAAGATCATCCGAAGGAGAGATCAGTAGATTGACACCGTAGGCTTTGGTGAAGGATCCTCAGGCAACTCGAGGCGTTCCGAATCATTGGTGCCGGTATTGGAGACTGAGGATCTGGAAGGCAATACCAGTGCTGCAAGGGTATCCAGTATCGGAGTGACCTTCAGTGGTAAAGCAGGGGCAGAACGGAGAGGAGGGGGTGGGCTACAAGGTTCCTCTTGGGCTTTGGATCGCGATGCGGAAGGCTTAGATTTATGGTGGGGAGAGCGTGAATGATGTGATTCATGGTCCCAGTCTGACTGTGGCCTAGGCGTCAGCCATGGCATCGTTGCTGACATTGGATACGATGTGAACCAACAAGGCATATGCCCTCTATGGTCCCATGGTACAGGTGGGCCGAAGTAGGTCGAGGAGTGTGGTCTCAATTCCTATCTGGGCGAGTACGGGAGCATGGGCCTGGAATGATGGCACTCTGGACACTCCTCAGGTTGATATCGATACTCCTCACATCTGGGCGATCGGGATAGATGGTGTTGAGAGCCCGGTGCCGACCGATCACTTTCCCAGGAAATCACCAACTCGGAACGATGTCTACGAGGCTGACTTGGGACCATTTCCTCGACTTTGAACGATGAGGCTGAAATTGGTCCAGCATCGACAGAAGCCTCCGATACTGGGGGGTTCAGGTGCCGGATGGGTGAATCCAATAACTCTATCATAGGCAGCTCCGGTACCAGAGTATCAATAATGTCGGGTTGCGCCCGCTGAAGAGGGTAATGCAGAGCTCGTTTGCACTTTCTCACCGCTCAGATTCTGAGATTTACGCACAGTGTCAGTGAGACAAGACTTAGCTTTCTCGGGCTTCTCTCTTTTCTTCTTTCTGGCTGGCGTAGAGGTGGAAGAGGCCTCGTTCGACGCCAAGCACTTAGAAGACTGTCTCCCGTCCAATGCCGACTTTGCACGGTATGGGGGATTCGGTGCCGAGGTACCTCCCGATATCGACATGGTTGGCGTTGGTTGGGAGATCGAAGGAGTCTTGACCGTCATATGTCCCACAGGTACAGGGCGTCAATGCCGATTCCCAAAGCAGTACTTGAAGCCTCACGGCTCTGTTCTTGCAAGTCTGGTTCGAGAACGTCGCACAATGACAGCAAGCGTCTGGGTGATGAGTCTCCCCGAGGCAAATAATGCACAGTGTGTGGCCATCACGAGGGGCAAGTTTGCTGCCACAACCAACACATAGTTTGAAACAGCCCCCTCTCTTGGCCATAAAAGAGTAGAATGGCCCAAGATAAAAAAAGTCTTTCGATGAGGTGAAATAAATTTTACTTCGGGGGGTTATAGAGAGAGAGAGAGAGAGAGAGAGAGAGAGAGAACGATTTCAATAATCCCTTGTGAGAGGAAAAACGCTTCTTCACCGACTGGCAGAAAACAAGCTGTTAACAGCGCAGTGTTCAGAAGAGAACTGGCGGGATGTCCATGCCCCTCCTCCTTGAGCATGTGCAGTGGGGTTCCCGTGCATGCCTGGGAGAGAGGCGTGAAAATCCCTTTGTGAGCTTTGCATACCACCAATTCGGATCAGTGCAGGTGCATAATCCCATGGGTGTGATGCAGAGACCATGAAGAAGATAAAGACAGGACATTTTTCTCCCAGACCTTTGGGCAACTCTAGTTGAAACACTGAAGGTAGGTCACTCTTCATCTTCACTCTCTCTTGTATGACCCTTTTTTTCCTGAACAGAAAAAAAATGAAAAAACCCCTTAAAATTCACCTTGATAGGCCAAGTTTTCTAAAGGTCACTTATATCAAAGCACAACTAGTATCTTTTAAAAAATCCTTTAGTTGTTTATTCTCACACCCTGCAATATTCCAATATATTATTGCTTGGTAAGTTTCTTTACTTACAAGGTCCTCCTTCACACCAGAGCAGCAGCAAGGCAGACACATCCTTATATGCCATCTAAATATACATTTACTTATTAAAATATTTATATCCTGAATTTTGGTCTACAAGAACATCAAGTAGTTTACAAAAAATCTTATTACTTTAGATGGCTGCAGGATGGATGTAGTATGACTCTGGGGCGCTTGAAAGTTGTTGAAAATGTTTAAAATGAAAATGTTTTAAAAATTCAAAAACCCACAAGTAAAAAAACCCAGCATATATAATCATATCTTATAACAGGGAACAGGTTAATTACAGCTACTTCTGCTTGACAGACTATTTCAGCAAGGGTGGGGTTTTGGGTTGCCAGGTCCTAGGTTCTTGCTGGCGGGGGATGGGAGGGAGCTTTCCAGGAGAGTGGGTGGGTGATATCACCACAGGTGACATCCCGACATGATGACGTCACACAGAAGTAACATCATCATCATGTCGGGGACGTCTCATGGTAACGATCTGGTATTTTGGACAAAACTCTATGGTAATCATAGAGTTTTGCCCAAAATACTACAGAGTCACCATGTGACATCCCAGTGTGATGTTACTTCTGTGTGATGTCATCACATCGGGGACATCTCCTGGGACATGGCTGTTGGGGGCAGGACTTCCCCCTGCAAGCCAGCGGCAGGCAACAGTCCATGAAATCAGGGGATCCCCCACTCCCACATGGGGGCTGGCATTCCTAATGGGGTTACATCTTTTTTTGTGTGTCCGTTCTTTTTTTAAAAAAACAAAAACGGATGAAAATGTCCTCTTTTTCATTTGGAAGTTTAGGAATATTGCAGCAAAATGGTTTTAGAAAGCAGATTGAGGAGAGCCTGTCTACTGCAAGGGCCAGCAATCATGTTGCTAAATGTACTGCTGAGAGTGGTAGAGTGGCAGACCATTTACTGATAGTGAATTTGTTAAAAAGTGCATGATTAAAGTAATGGAGGAAATGTGCCTGGATAAGGTAATCTTGTGTTAGTTGTGTCAGTTTATCTACAATCACCAGGAGTATTGAAGAACTGGGAGAAGAGCTCCATATGTCACTAACTGTCAAGACAAAATGTTTTGATTTTTTTCTTTGGCATTAGATGAGAACATAAATCAAGACTTAAAATACTGGAATTTGGAAATTCCTCTGATTCAACATTTTAGACAAGCCAATCATAGGTATGACAACTTCAGGTATACTGTTCTGGAAGTCATCCAACAAAGAAAAGGGGACAGAATCAACCTTTAACGGTGCTTACTTTAGTGTGAAATATTTTGGATACATAAACTGGACTCTCTACATCCAAGAGGTTCGAATCAATCAATGGACCTCACACGCTTTTTATAAATAGTTTTTGTGTATTCTGTCCCTTTAAGTCAATGTTTGCTTAACAGCTGTAAATAATTAATATGGCTTCTTTAATTATGAGTATGATAGGCCAAAGAGTAGACACGTTTTTTGGATCCAGACAGATACTCCTGTGATATTCGCTTTGGGAAGGTTTTGCGATCTGTGCCTGGCTGATTGGTAGTAAGTGTGAAACTTGTTTTAAAACCTGC
>NW_015188664.1:0-5519 GCF_001447785.1 Gekko japonicus
CCCCAAAGCTCCAGGGATTTCCCAACCCAAATTTAGCAGCCGTATGGAAAAAGGGCCTGGGACCTTAGTGAGGGGAGGACTATACCAGACAATGTGGTCCTAAAGGCCTGGAGTGAACGCTGTGCGTGTCCCTAACAGTTCCTTAGAGGAGGTCTTCTGCACCTCAGTATGAGTTGCTGCTTTCATGATTCTGGCCCCGGTCACAAGGGCCATATAATGCGGGGGGGGGGGAGGCGTGGCTGTTCACCCCAGAGCAAAATAAAGTGCGGTAGCCCGATCACACGGTTCCCTGAGTCTCCGTGCTTCAGCTGTTAGCTGACGATCGCACGGCGATGCTGCAGCGTGGCAACAAAGCGGCGCGATCACACAAGCGTTTTGCGTTTGTGCGCGTGCACAGTTCCGCAGAACAGCACTGCTTTCAGTTTCGTGTTTGTGCGCATGCGCTTACGAAAAGCATCCGGTTTGCGACGGGACATGGATGGGCGCCGGATGCCACGGGATACTAGTGCACTTTCCTTGGTACTTTTAAAATCCGCATCTTTGGAGGGATGCCACGGGTTAACCACGGGTGCGCTACGCTTCCCAGATGTTGCGGTGTGATCGCGCCCCGAAAATCCACTCGACATTCGTGCCTTTCACGCGGCAAATTCTCTGTGTGACCGGGGCCTCTGTTTGTTTGTTTTGCTGAATTTTGTGCAGAACTCTGCCTTGTGGTTTGCTGCAGCTTTTAATGCCTTCATGCAAACTGCATTGCAACTTTGGATATGTTAGCCTTTTTGGGTGATGGGGGGGAGAATCCATTGGGTAAATAAGTAAAAAATTAAAAAGAAGAATTATGTCACATTTGCTCCCTTTCTTCCAGCACTGTGCACTCCTTTTGCATAACGTCTTCCCATTATAGGGCTCCCAACTCCGGGTTGGGAAATTCCTGGATATTAAGGGTAGAGCCTGGAGAGGGAGGAGTTTGGGACCGCAATGGAGTATAAAACCATAAAGTCCATCCTCCAAAACAGCAATTTTCTACTGGGGAACTGATCAGAAAAGACTGGAGATCACTTGTAATTCTAGTAGGTCTTTAGGCCTCACTTGAAGGCTGGCAACTCTACTCCCTGATGGATCTGCCGAACTGTAGTTGTAGCCAGTTTCATGTAGCGGTTAATATTGAGATATATGTCAAAGTGATAGAGGTAGCAAGCAGTTACTATAGATCAGTTTGATCTGTTTGTCAGACCTAGTTGTCATGCTAGTAATCATGTAATTGCAGCCAGGTGTTTTCTAGCAGGTGTTGCTCTTTCAGGGCTTGTTAGAGCTAGTGATTACATCACCTTGTTAGAGATTGGCTGGGGTTTAGCATAATAGCTATCAGTTTAGTAAGCTGGTGGGGATTCAGTTCTCATAGACTAAGGCACGACATGCTGTTCAATAGCCTGTAAATATCTCTGTATATGTTCACCTTTATAACTATATAAACTCTCGGTGCACCTTCATAACTGGTCAGTCTCCCGCTTCTTATTTACAACACCCAATAGTTAAATGCACGGACTCTAATCTGGGAGAACCGGGTTTGATTCCCCCCCTCCTCCACATACAGCTGCTGGTGTGACCTTGGGTCACTCACAGTTCTCTCAGAGCTGTTCTCTCAAGAGCAGTCTCTGTCAGAGCTCTCTCAGCCCCACCTACCTCACAGCGTGTCTGTTGTGGGGAGAGGAAGGGAAGGAGATTGTAAGGTGCTCTGAGACTCTGAGGAAGGGTGGGGCATAAATCCAATCTCCTCCTCCTCCTCCTCCTCCTCCTTCTTGATGGAACATAGTGTAAGCATCATGTACTGAGGAATCCTTTCCCTAGCGCAGTCTCTGCCACTGCTGTTGATGCTGCTTCTAGCTCAGTCATGAGAAAGATCCTGGAATGGGGGGATACATAAAGACTGTGAGATGAACGTAAAGCCTCACCCAACAGTCAGGAAGAGAGAGTCGCTCCTGGAATTTCCTCACACTGTGGCATTTCAGGGCTATCCTGTCAGCCATCGGTCCTGTACTAACCGGCACCTTCCCTCAGGAAAAGTGAATGTAGCTGAGGAGATCTGCCCGGTTTCTCTGTGTCAGCGCAGGGCAGAATAGGCCAGACAATCTACTTTCATTTCCTTACGTGTTATGACATTAGGAGGCATTCGCAGAGTTCACATCTGGCTTACATTCATTATTAAAAAGTTCACCTTGAGTCTTTTGCCATATAAGGGCTTTTCAGCTTAACAAATGAGAAAAAAAACCTACACACACACACACACACACACACATATATATATGCATGCCACGCAAAGCACAAACCCACTATTGTGTGATCTAGGTCTTTAAGCCTTGAAACACATGGTGGCTTACTTTATTTAGGGCTTTCGATGTGTGTTCTTTCTGGGTTTCTTGGCGTTTCGGCAGGGATTCCTCATGTAAAGCATATTCCCTTGCAAGTTTTGCCTGCCATGGACAGCCATGGTAGAGTGTTCTAGGCTGCTCGTTGGGTTCGCGCAGATTAGCAATGGACCTCTAGAGGCCTGCCCTCACATCCACAGAACATCATCATCATCAATATGTCTAATCTCCCACATGGCCCCATCTGTAGATACTTTAAATCTGGAGCCTGAGAGCATGAACAGACAAGATATTTCTGCGCACATGAGCAAAGCCCCAGGTTTGCAGAAAACTGTGAAATCTAACAACCACAAACAACCACTGGGAGTTTAACTCCCCCCCCAAAAAAAAATAGAAGCAATGCCTGTAGCTTTAAGAAATTAATGCCCTCTCAATAGCCATTGTAATGGTTGCTAGGCGACAACAACAGTATTGCCAGCCTTCAAGCCTTAGTTTCTGTCCTGTTAGGGGGAAGGGGCAGGGCCCTTTCCAGGGCTGTTTTGACCTTCGAGAGAGGACTCATCAGGGCCAGGCCTGGCAGCAACCACCAAGCTCCTTGCATGATTCACCCAGGCCCGGCGGCTTGCTACTGTTCCAACATCAGCCATTCCATGAAAGCCAGTCTGGTGTATTGGTTAGAATTTCAGCCTAGGATCAGGGAGACCCAGGTTCAGATCCCCACTCTATCACGGTACTCACTGGGCGACCTTGGGCTTGCCACACATTCACAGCCTAGCCTACCTCACGGGGTTGTTGTGAGGATAAAAGGGAGGAGAAGAGAACGATGTAAGCCACTTTGGGCACCAACTGTGGAGAGGGCAGGGTATAAATGTATATATATTTACATATAGCTGAAGATGAGGGGCAGATGAAAGGTAGGAAGGAGGGAAAGGGGAGGCTTTGGGGGCTGTCAAGAGGTGGAAAAGAGGAAACCGTGTGGAGAGGGGGATATAGGGGAAAGTGAGGTGCCCTCCACAAGCCCTTGCAGGCTCCCTCCCATGCAAACTGGGCCTAGCCTGACAGCCAGCACAACATACCTGGGCTCAGCCTAATGGCTGGCCCTGCATACCGTTTTCACAGAGAGAAACTGCCAAGGAGACGGAAGGAGGGAAAAAAGATGACAGATAAAGGTAGGTTGGCTGTTGGGTGGGAAGGAGCAGGGCTATTTTTGGGCAGGAACGCACAGGGAGTTGCGGCTGGCTCCCAAGTTGGCCACGCCCAGCAGGAACTCATTAGCATAATAGGCCACACCCAACAGCAGAAACTCATTAGGATTGGCTACATTCGGGGTGTGTGGCCTAACATGCAAAGGAGTTCCTGCTACAAAAAGAGCCCTGGAAACAAGCAAGGTAAACAGAATAATAAGCAAAAGGTGGGTGTGTCTGGATGACCACACTTCTGGTAACATGGGGGTGCGGCCTAATGTGCTAATGAGCTGTGCTGTCAGGGTGTGGCCTAATATGCTAATGAGTTCCTGCTGTTGGGTGTGGCCTATTATGCTAATGAGTTCCTGCTGGGCTTTTTCAACAAAAAGAGTCCTGGGAAGGAGTGAAGGAAGCAGAAAAGGGGGAGATGCTGTGAGACCTTTCATGAAACGGAAAGAGAAAATAGTCTGGAAGGGGGAATGAGATGCCCCCCCCAGAAGAAGTCTTCCTACAACGCACAAGGTTTCCTTGGCAGACGGGTCCCTGTGAAAAAGGGTCCTCTGAAGGGAAACAGTTTGAAAGCTATTGATTCAGAGCAGTGGCTTTTAAGCTTCCTAACCCCAGGGAAACCTTTCCCCCTGGTTTTGTCTGTTGAAGGGAGCTCACCTTGTGGGCCGCAAGGTGTGTGTCAGATTCTATTCCCCTTTTCAAACAGCCTTTGGAACCCATTTTAGCCGTCAGTCGCTAATGGATTTTTGGTGTCCTTTCATACATAGCTCTTCTGGCTCCCGCCTGCTAATGGATTTGATTTACCTTTCCAAACAAAGCCGCTTGTGTCCAGTTTTCAAAGTGGGGCCATTAAAAAAACAACACCTGTCTTCCGTTTGCAGGTGTTTTTCGTGCTTCTGAATCACAGTCGCACAGTGTCTGAAATGTCTCTGGTGCTTCGGAAAGTGCCGCCTCCCCCCTCTTTTCAGCAGAGTGTTCTACTTCACCTGTTTTTTTGAATGTTCTAACTTTTGCGCTATAGCGCAAAAGTTAAAACCTGTTGTTGTTTTTTTAAAAAAAAGATGAAGTAGAACACTCTGCCGAAAGGGCGGGTGTGTGTGTGCGCCATGGTTTGAAATGGGCAGAACACTTTAGATAAGCTCATAAATGGATTTTAAGGCGCTGTCTGAAACCTCCATCCCCCATGACGTTTTACATGGAGTCAGGCCAGCAACAGATAACAACCAGTTTAAAATGACAACATGAAAGGGGCTTTTGAGATGTTTCCAAGGAGGCCTCTGGAGTTCATGGGATGTTGGCCTCACCGTTGCCTCAATCAAAAACGAAGACCAGCCTATTCCTCATCAAAATTAATTTGTCTGGTGCTACCTCCGGTGATGCTGTTTCTGAATTCTCCTCTACTAAAAATTTAATTCCAGGTCCGAAATTAGCACAGCAAGGAGAAAGATCTAGGCTAGCCCTGGCATTGCTATGCCCGGTGGGATTCGTTGCCCACGACAGCCCTTCATGTGTATTCAGGCTGCAGAGATCAGTTCCCCTGGGAAAAAACGGCTGTTGTGAAGGGTGGCCCCTACAGCATTATATCCTGCTAAACTCTCTCCCCCCCACCAAACCCAACCCTCTGCAGGCTCCACCCCCAAATCTCCAGGCATTTCCTGACCTGGAGCTGGCAACTCTAAGAGCTGCAACTACCATCTACAACTAGAGTTTGTACCATCATCCCTGCAGAACTGAAGGTGGAGACTCAAGATCTCCCAGGATTGCAGTTGATCTCTAGATTACGGAGACAGGCCCCTGGAGGAAATGGCAGACTGGATTCTAAGGCATCGAAGCAGTCCCCTCCCACACTTGCCCCTCCTAAAGCACTACCCTCAGATCTCCAGGAATTTCCTAAGCCAGAGTTGGCAACCATGAAAGTGGCCCCTTATTTGAGGGTAGCCTGGAGAACTAAAAGGAAGGAAGG
>NW_015188665.1:0-7917 GCF_001447785.1 Gekko japonicus
GATGGCCCAGAATACAGATAGTCTGGCCACCAAGGCGTTTGTGTGACAAGCTGAGGCTGACCTTACAATGAGGCAAGGTGGCTCAGAGTGCAGATACTCTGGTTGGCTATTCTGACTTGCCATGAAGCGCAAGGCCCTGGTGTTACAAGCAGAGGCTGACCTTGCAATAATAAGAGCAAGATGGCCCAGAGTGAGGAGTGCGGATAGTCTAGCCAGCAAGGCCCTTGTGTGACAAGTAGGGATGGGCATTCGGTTAGTCTAAACCAAATGCACCCCCGAAAATGGCCCATTTGGGCCCCTTTCGGGCTGCTGCGGGCCGATTCATATTCTCATCTGAATCAGCTTGCCACTGAATTGCTGTTCCGTGCTCGCTTAGGTGGTTCCTTGCCTCAATGTTATGTTAAATAGTTAATAAAGTGGCCCTTGTTTACTTCCAAAACTGTTGTCTGTCTCATTATTTCAACCTGCAGCTGCCTCACAGGAATGGTTCATTTGGACAAACCATGTAGAAAATCAACCTCATGCAAGAATGGTTGTATACATGGAGCATGCAACTTGAAAAACAACTAACATGCAAAGGCTTGAGAATTCACAGTAAATGAATGGCAGAAAGTAATAAAGCAGTACAATTGTGAGTGCTTGCACTGATGTAATTCTGGTAGAACATAATAAAAACCCAGGAATCCAGGACTCCAGCTGATAGGGCATTAGTTAATTTTGTTCCTAAATACTTTTTTGAAAGAAAAAAACAGATTAGGAGGAGTGTTAATCTTTAGGAATATTGGAAAATCTTTATAAATCTTTATCTCTGTACTGTGATCTGACAGGACCAGGAAGAGTTCTGAATGCTAACTTTTTTGCACTGCTGAAGGATCTCTTTTCCACATTCAGTTGCAGGCAGAATTAAAATGGTGGTTCCATACAGCCCTTAATATAATACAATGCTTCACATTAAAATTTCCCACAGGCATCCTCCTACTATGTATCTTGTCTGAAAAAAATTCTTTTCAGTGAAGATTCTGCTTCTTCCTGAAATTTTATTTTGTTTCTTTATTTTCAGCCCAGGGTTACTTCTTGATCTGTCTGGCCCAGGGGTCATTTCGTAGAAAAAGAGCTAGGGGAACTCATTAGCATAACTCATTAGCATATGCCACACCCCCTGACATCACCGGAAGTGTGTCATAAGGCCACACCTCCTGACATCACCGGAAATGTGTCATAAGGCCACCTGCCTCCTCCTGGCTGAATGAGGGCCGGAAGCGGGGCGGCCAGAAGCAGGGGGCGGGGCTTCGTCATGTGCCCCGCCCCCCGTGCCTCACCCGGGGGAACTGCGATCCCCCGCGTTCCCTCCCGAAATGACCTCTGGTCTGGCCTGATCTACTGTGGCACTCATGAACCAATAGTTAATTATAGTTCTTGTTCAGCTGGAAACTGGGGTGGGGGAGTGGAAATTAAGTATTTTGCTCTGTAGCCAGCCACAGTCATATTTTTCTCTTTCTTTCTTTCTTTCTTTCTTTCTTTCTTTCTTTCTTTCTTTCTTTCTTTCTTTCTTTCTTTCTTTCTTGTCTGTCTGTCTGTCTGTCTGTCTCAAGTTACCAAAGATGTACTCTGAAATCTTTGTTAAAATTGAGAGGAAAATAATCCCAATTCTAGACAGAGCAGCTAGTGTGGACCTATCACAGGAAAGAAGGATGGATACTAATGTATTATATGGTAATCACTGGTTCTCAGTATGTTTCTGGATCCAGTCCAAAGTGCTGGTGGTGACTTTTAACACTCTAAATCAGTGGTTCCCAAAATGGGTGGTATCACCCCCTTGGGAGGAAATGGAATTACCTAGGAGGCACTAAGAGGCAAGGGGCAGCAGGGGGTCACTGGAGGTGGGCCCCTTTGATTATGTTCACTTATTTACAACTGACCAGGCCAGAGGCTAGACACTGGTAAATGTCACTCCAAGTTTCTGCCTCTTCATAGTGCTGAAGTCTGGAATTTTTAGTAACTACACCACCAGAGCTCTAGTCAGACCAGTATACTGTGTTTTGAGAAACTGTTGTCTCTGTGTTTGTAATTTTTCAAGTTTTTAATGGTAAGTCCTTAACATAATAATATTGAGTGTGGTATTTATTCCTTGTGTTCTCGCTTATTGAACCTGTTGATTGTGAAGTGTGCTGTTTAGCAGGGGTCGTTTCGTAGAAAAAGAGCTAGGGGAACTCATTAGCATAACTCATTAGCATATGCCACACACCCTGACATCACCGAAAGTGTGTCATAAGGCCACACCCCCTGACATCACCGGAAGTGTGACATAAATACTTGCAGAGTCAACCCTGCTTAGCTTCCAAGATCTGCAGTTCTTGAGCTGATGGGGACCTCTGGACAACCTGGACAGGTGGCATGCTAGTCTTAGTGGACTATACCTCCCCTCAAAAAAACCAGTGCTTTTAAAAAAGTGTGATGGCCAATGAGGGGCCTGGCGGTGGACCTACAAGGCCGGCGGGAGTGCGAGGAAGCCCCGCGAAGGCCCCCCGCCCCCAACGGTCCCGGCCGCCGCCGCCGGCCTTGCGGCTCCACTGCCGGGAGGAACTGCGATCCCCCCCGAATCTACCTCTGCTGTTTAGTAATGTGTTATGTTTGTCACAGCCTGCCCAATATTAACATTTCTAGGTTATACAACTGTAACACTGTGGGTTTTATCCCAGGGTGGGAGCTATAGGAGAGTTCTGAGGGAAATGAGAGTGTTCTGAGGAACAGAAGAGAGACAGAAGCCATCTGGGTCAGAGGGCAGAGAACAGAGTAGGGTTGTCAGGTCCATCAGATGAGTGGACGGGGGTGCACTTACTGGGAGCAGGGAGGGGAAAAGCCAGAAATAAATGCAACGACGTAGGCACATCGGGGGTGATGTGCCTACATCACCCGGAAATAACATAGACATATTGTGGATGTCGGGGTGACGCTCTGGTTTGTGGGCAAAACCTCTATGAAAGAATTAGCTTCTTAACATAGAGTTATGCCCCCAACATCACCGATGTGCCTACATCACTCCCATGTAACGTAGGCACATCACGTTTATTTTTGGTTTCCTGCCTGTTTGGGGGGCAGGTAATTTCCCCTGGTTCCTGATAGCCCTGAAGCAGGGGGAGGGGCTCCAAACGGTTGGATTCCCTGCCCCCAACTGGGGACTGGCAACCCTAGAACAGAGTGACCTGAGAAGGAGCTGTTATATCCTCAGACCACTGCCAGGCGCCAGCCAGAGACAGCTAGAGCTTCAGTCCCTAAGACAATAGGAACTAGGCTCCTGAACTGCAAGTAAGGAGCCAATAGGGACATTGGCGGGAAGTTCAAACCTGCCAATAGAACCTATGGGCATCCCTCCCCAATTGTATAAAGTTGGCCACCCGGCCGTTAGTTTTTGGTTTCATGTGTTAAGTACTAATAAACGCGTCATCTCCGATGTCGTGGTCCGCGTCCTGATGTATCGAACCCAGTACTTTTCAGGAGCCTCAAGTGAGCTGCAGCCTCCGGAAATCTACAGCAACATAAGAAGCCTGAAGAGCACCACCACCACAGAGAGCCATCCAAGCTGCAGCAGACAGAGCATGAGGAACTTTCAGAAGGCCACAGAGAGACAGTAAAAGACTCTAATAATCTCTTTGGTTCCAACTGTAAGTTATGTTGTCTCTGGGTTTTGTACATGTTTCCTGCTTGACTCCCCATCCCTCTTTATTGAATTAAACTCTACCTCTAGTTTAAGTTGTACTTTCCCCCCAATTATTTTGTGATAAATTTCAGAAGCAGCAAAACACTGTCAGGCATGTTTTGCAGTGCTTCATGACAAAACACTGATGGTTTGTGAGCATCATGCAACATTTCATTATTTTGCTAAGTCTGGAAAGCCACATACAATTGGTGAAGAACTCATTCTACCAGCAGTTAGTGAGGTTCTGACTACTGTTTTGCATACATCATATAATTAGAACAATTCCTGTCAGCAATAATTAATTGGTGGACCATAATTTACTGGTTGTCCCTGGCCCAAAGGACGTCCACTTAGTCTCGACCAGGGCCAAGACTTTTTTCTACCCTGGCCCTGGCCTGGTGGAACATGTGCCCATCTGAGATCAGGGCCCTGTGAGACCTATTACAGTTTTGCAGACCCTGCAAAATGGAGCTGTTCTGCCAGGCTTTTGGCTGAGGTGGCAGACGCCTAATTATTTGGCCTCCCTTGCTGAAGCTTTCCAACTGTATGCTGCCCACATTAATATGATCTCTACTGCTTCTCAGTTCATCATGGCCTACTTGCTTTCAGCCATTTAGGATTGTTGAACCTGAAGCTGCAAGCTGTTGTTCCAGTCCTCGGGTAATTTCAACTGTGAACTGCAGAGCTGAGCACATTACTAGGCCTGGTCAGGAAAGAAGAAATTGGGAGCAATGAGGAACTGGGGGCTAACCAGAAACCATGGGTAGGAAAAATAGATGTTTAGGACATAAAAAGGTTTCCCTTGCTCGAAAGCTAGTCGAATCCGACTCTAGGGGGCGGTGCTCATCTCCATTTCCAAGCAGAAGAGCAAGCGCTGTCCAAAGATGTTTCCGTGGTCATATGGCCTGCATGACTAAACACTGAGGTACATGGAACGCTGTTACCTTCCCACCAAAGCAGTACCTATTTATCTACTTACAATTTCTTCCTTTCAAACTGCTAGTTTGGCAGGAGCTGGGGCCAGAGACAGGAGCTCACTCCGTCACATGGCACTATGATCTTGAACTGCTGAACTACAGGCCTTCCTGTCGGCAGCTCAGCATCTTAACCTCTAAGCCACCGCAGCCCCTTGTTTAGGACATATCCCAACATAATTCTCCTCCTCCAGCATAGAAGAAGAGATTGGATTTATACCCCGCCCTTGACATCATCTCACCAGGCAAGTTGGCGTGATCCTGGCACTTTGGGGGTGTAGTTCCCCCCACTAGCCAGATATGGGCCGCCGGATTGGGGCCCCCTAAAGTGGGCAACTCCCTGCCCCCCAGTGGAATGGCAGGCCTAAATACTTTTCTATATTTCTGGGAAATTCCAAATGCCCGTGGGTGGTCACATTTGGGGGCTAGCTTACTGATAAGCATTTATTTATTTTTTTTATACCCCGCCCTCCCCACCAAAGCAGGCTCAGGGTGGCTTACAAGGCCATTGGCAATAAAAACATTAGAAAAATAAATAATCATAAAAACACAGTAGTATAAAAAATATAAGGTGCTATATATGGTAGGATTACATTACAACAAACAGGACCACGGTGTGTAATAGCCAGTGAAACAGTAAATCACCGTGTACAATTGCAGTATGTGTTGGTTTTTATATGCAATGTTGAGAATTCAATTATTATCAATAACACTACAATATGTGATATAAAGCTTCCCTCAGAAAATTATTATATGCTGTAGACCCTGTCAAATTAGGGCTTGCTATAGGAGCTCCCCAGTCACCAGAATCTAAGCACGGTAGCATACATCAAAAATTGTATAAGCATTTTGAAATATGGCTTGCAGCACTTCATTCTAATGAAGAAATAAGTACAGAATGACAAACCTGATGAAGGACACGCAAACAGATAGTGTACTAGAACTCCGTCGTTTGTCTGTAACTAGTATTGTATTACTTTGTATGTACTGCTAAGCTTTATATCACATATTGTAGTGTTATTGATAATAATTGAATTCTCAACATTGCATATAAAAACCAACAAATACTGTTTAGTCGTACACGGTGATTTACTGTTTCACTGGATATATGGTAGGATGGCAGGAGCTATTCTATCAGCCACCATAGAGTTAGTGCTAGTTGTATGGCTGGTATTTGGCTCCTATGTACATCATTCCTCTGTATAAGCAAAGATATTAGAACAAGCGGCCAGGGTGGATTAAAGCACCTAGCTTACTCGATTGATGTTAACCAGTTTGCTCGAATGCTTGGTGGAAGAGCTCCATCTTGCAGGCCCTGCAGAATTGTGGTAGATCCTGCAGGGCCCTGATGTCCTCTGGGAGCTTATTCCACCAAAGCGGTCCTGTTGCCGAGAAAGCTCTAGCCCTGGTCATGGCCAGCCTGACATTTTTAAGGCCAGGGAGAGTGATGAGATTTTGTGATCTAGAACACAGTGCCCTCTGGGGAACATAAGGGGAAATGCCCCTCAGGTATGCAGCCCCCTGGCCATATTGGGCTTTATACGTAAGAACCAGCACCTTGAAGGTGACACATATAGATATTAAATAACATCAGGGAGAGGACAGCCCCTTGTGGCACTCCACAGACCAGCGGGTACCTTTGAGACAGCTGCTCCCTCAGCGCCACCCTTTGTCCCTGACCTTGTAAGGCAGACCCCTAAATCCCAGCATCGGCGAGGCGTTGGATCAGTAACTGGTGGTCGAATGCCACCAACAGGTCTAACAATAACAGTACTGCCAATCCACTCTGATCCAGATGCCTCCGGAGATTGTCTGCGAGGGTGACCAGTGCTGTCTCATTCCCATGACCAGGATGAAAGCTGGACTGGAATGGGTCCAATATATTAGCATCATCCAGAAAGCTCTGCAACTGAATTGCCACCACCGTCTGAATAATCTTGCCCAAATAGGGCAAGTTAGAGACCAGTCGATAGTTTGCCAATTTAGTTGGGTCCAAGGATGTTTTCTTTAAGAGAGGGCAAATCACTGCTTCTTTAAGTGCCCCAGGGAAGGTTCCTTCAGAGAGGGACTTGTTGACAGACTCTCTTAGGGAATCTCGTAACCCATCACGGCCAGCTTTAATAAGCCATGATGGGCACAGATCAAGGCAGCAAGTGGTCGGGTGTACAGTTGAGAGTATTCTGTCAACTTCCTCTAGGCTGAGCTGAGCAAAATGATCCAAAACCTAACTAGAAGACGTGCATGGATCCTTGAGTTCACCCACTGAAAATACATGTATGTTATTTACAATCCACCTTGCCTGCAGAGTTAGTGTGGACTCCCACACTACCTCTGCAGGCAAGGTGGAATGTAAATAACATACATGTATTTTATGAAGTTAGTAATGCATTGGAAAAATTTATTTGCATGCAACAGAGTTGTATGAGATTGATCATGCAGGCATGAGAGTTGGTTAAAACAGGTATTGACTATACAGCAGAAGAAAATGAATGGTAGGTTTGTCTACTGTTTGGAAAGACAGATTGTGATTAGTAAGAATGGAAACAACCAATTAGTTGATTAGTAGAGCTGATCATAGTATTCAGAATTATGTATTCAAAATCATTAATGAAATTGAAGTGTAGTGGGTTAGACGCATGTCTAAACCACTGAGACGGATGTAGTGATCAGCACAGTTTACTAGTACACAACAAAGACAACAACTACTGGCTGGCTGGCCAACTATATACACACCTGGGAACACCCCTCTAGGTCCCGTTGGTGGGTTCAAATCTCCCACCACGGTCCTATTGGTTCCCAAGTGGAAAGACTAGGAGCCTAGTCCCTATTGTTTCTACAGAGTCAAGCTCGGGAGTATTCGCTGGCCACTGGTGGCGGTCAGCAGACATAACAGAAATGAAACAATAGTTTGATCCAGCTGTATTCCTTCGTTCGTTCGTTCGTTCGTTCATTCATTCATTCAGTGCTATCATGGGCCATAAAGAGACATGCGTTAGGAATGCCCAAGGGTTTGTGTAAACCCGGGTTAATCTAGGACTTTTACTTCATGTTACACTGCAAACTACTGTAGAAGTGTCTCAGAGTTTCAGTTGTGACTTTCCACGTAGTGCAGAAATAAGTGGGTTTTTTTGGTGGGGGAGAATCAAAATCCCTGCATGGAATTAGTTGCCACAGTGACTACTAAAAATGGAATAGTCATGTCCAGTGTCAGAATTTAAATCAGGACTTTGATAAATGTTAGTTTTT